>NW_015392336.1:4827-13639 GCF_001527695.2 Protobothrops mucrosquamatus | reverse complement strand
AGACCGCCTCCTGCCGCAGATTACCTCCCATCGGCCTGTACGCTCCCACAGAGTGGGTCTCCTCAGGGTGCCGTCGGCCAGACAGTGCCGGCTGGCGACCCCAAGGGGGAGGGCCTTCTCTGTGGGAGCTCCCACCCTCTGGAATGAACTACCCCCAGAGATCAGGGTGATCCCTGATCTCCCTTCCTTCCGCCGCGCCATTAAGACATGGTTATTCCAGCTTGCAGGACTGGCCTAGGGGAAAATTTTTAATGGGGGTTTTAAAGTAATTTTAAATTAATCAGACCAATTATTAATATTTGTTTTTAATTATGTTTTAATCTGTAGTTTTGGGATTTGCATTTTTATCTGGTTGTTAGCCGCCCTGAGTCCGCAAGGAGAAGGGCGGGATACAAATATAAACAATAAATAAATAAATAAAACAATAAATCTGGTTGTTAGCACTCTCTCTGAGAGCTTTTGAGAACCCCACACCACCCAGTCAGAACTGATGAAGCTTCTTGGATGAGAAACAAAATGTCTTCTCATCTTTTTCCTTAAGGAAAAAAAAAACATAGTCCAGTTACCTTTTGGAAAAGCATCTTTGAGACAACCATGACCTGGATGACTGAGAATCTCCATAGACACTCACAATGCTTCTAAAGAAAACAGATTATGGAATAATTTGTAGGTATATACAGACTTTTTATTTTTAGGCCACACGACTCTATCATAACTCTGGGTGGTGATTTTGCACACTCCAAACCTTCAAGATTTAGACTGGTTTTAAAAGAACACTCTGAATGCAATTAAACCTCAGAAATAGAATGACAGTCATACAAAATTCAGCATTCAGAAGAATACGTTCATAGCTGATGATAAATAAATTAGATCCAATTAGCAGCGTCTCACGTGACATCCAGGAAAGATCAAGATTTTTAAAGGCTCTGGAACACCATCATGGAGATGGTTAGCCTGTGTTTTAGAAGACGGTGACAGCAAAGGACCACTTTCTAGTTTCAGCCCCCTCATTTTACATAAATGAAAACAGTAGATGATTGTAAATTGAATGTGAGCCAGCAGTGTGCTCAGGCTGCAAAAAAAAAATACAATTTAGGTTACATCGACCCAGATATAATTTCCAAATAACAGGAAGTAATACTTCCACTTTATCCTGATTTAGCCTGACTGTATCTTGAGTCCCATGTCCAGTTCTTAAGTGCCCAGTGAAATTGAAACAAATTTAAGGAAGCCCAACAAAGATGATCAGATCTTAGAAAAAGACTTTGAAAGATCTGGGAAAGTTTCACCTTGAGAAAGGATGATATGGGAGATAGTATACAAAAGTACGTATAGTCAAGGCCATGGTTTTCCCAATTGCAATGTATGGCTGTGAAAGTTGGACCATGAGAAAGGCTGAGCGGCAAAGAATTGAGGCCTTTGAACTATGGTGCTGGAGAAGACTCCTGCGAGTCCCCTGGACTGCAAAGCAATCAAACCGGTCAGTCCTAGAGGAGATCAACCCCGACTGCTGTTTAGAAGGCCAGATCCTGAAGTTGAAACTCAAACACTTTGGCCACTTAATGAGAAGGAAGGACTCACTGGAGAAGAGCCTAATGCTGGGAAAGATGGAGGGCAATAGAAGAAGGGGACAACAGAGAATGAGGTGGCTGGATGGAATCACTGAAGCAGTAGGCATGAACTTAAATGGACTCCAGAAGATGGTAGAGGACAGGAAACCTTCCTAAAGAAGGTTTTTAAATCACCCTTTTTTCCTTTACCTTTTGCTGGGATTCAAAGCCAATATGATCTTTAATCATTAGTTGACAACTGTTTAATTTTGAAAATCAAACTAGATGTAGCTAATGTCTCTTTTCATGATTGTATGTTTATTCCCCTTGCTTTCTTGCTACACTTAGTGCCTTTTATAGTAAATCCAGAGGAATCAGTATTTACTGATCCATTGTAAACAAATCACTAGTCTACAAGGACAGATTATTTATCTAGGGTCTGTAATCTCTGCTCTTCAGGCAGAAAGTAGGTGTCCAGTTCAGCCCTCCTACTCCACTGAGCCTCCAAGCTATCAGCCCCCTCTACCACAAAGATTCTGTTCTGTTACAGGCTGTGATGTCATGAAGTTGCCTCCAGAAGTTGTGGGTGTTTCATCACTGGAAGTTTTAAAAAAGAGACTGGACAACCACTTGTTTGGAATGATATAGGGTCTCCTACTCCAGCAGGGGGTTAGACTAGAAGACCTCCAAGGTCCCTTCCAATTCTATTATTCTATGTTCTATGCTTTAATAGATTGAAATGAGAGCTCTGTTTGGATCTTAACTTAAGGATGATGTGACAATTCTGAAATCTTTATGAACATCACAAGGTCTGAGAATTAGAACATAGGCTCCAAAAATAATGATCACACAAGACCCAGGATGAAATAAGGCTGTGGGCTGTTGTTGAGAAGATGCTCAGCAAAGAAAGGAAAACAAAATACAAATGAAACATTGATTAGATGTGTCTATGAGGGTTAGAATAATCATCTGAGGAAAATTTTAAATGGAAGTAGAGATGTCCGACGAGTCAAATGTGCATGTGGAAATCAGACTTCCCATTTCTCGAATGAAACTCTGCAAATGCTAGATAAGGGCCTAGTGATGCTCTCCTCAAACAAAAACAGCATTTAAAGGGAGGACATTCCAATCCATTTCATCCATTTTTCTGTAATTACACTTGTGAAGCTATTGACTTTGTTTCTGGATGCTATTTGCTGAGTGGTAGTCCGTGCAGAGCTTCGGGGAGGGGAATAGACAACGATAAACAGAAGTTTCCCAAATGTCAAGCCACTATTAAAAATGGATTTTCATCCATTATTATAGATGTCACCCCGATATCAAGAATGTCACATTGCTTCCACGTAAACAGGCAGTTTCCCGCTTTCTCTAAAGTTAGGTGCCTCGTATTTCGTCCGATGTTTCTAAGTTGTCAGATTTTTACCAAGCTCCTTGCAATGCTTGAGGCTACATTTTAAACTCTGCTAAGTGACATTTTCTCAGCTAATATGTGGGTGGGAACCTGGTTATTTTCTGGACGTTTTGTTTTTGGGAATTTTATCCTGTTGTCGTTAGCTCAGAAGACGCACCCATTGGAAAACTATCTTTAGAAATAAGTACACCTTAAGGAAAGTAGATGTGAATTTTCACACAATTATTTAAAAAAGCAAAAAATTATGCCGTAATCAGACAGATCTCTGATTAGATTCCTATGCAACTGGAATCAATTTGATATAAATGGATTTCTTTAGCTTTTACATCCAATCTTCCTTTTTTTCTTTTTTTTTAATAATAATAATAATAATAATAATAATAATAATAATAATAATAATAATAATAATAATAATAATAATAATAATAATAATAATAATAATAATAATAATAATAAAGTTGGAAGGGACCTTGGAGGTCATCGAGTCCAACCCCCTGCTCAGACAGGAACCCTACACCATTTCAGACAAATTTGCTGTCCAGTTTCTTCTTAAAAACTTCCGGTGTTGGAGCATTCACCGCTTCTGGAGGCGGGTTGTTCCACTGGTTAATTGTTCTAACTGTCAGGAAGTTTCTCCTTAGTTCTAGGTTGCTTCTCTCCTTGATTAGTTTCCATCCGTTGCTTCTTGTCCTGCCTTTGGAGAATAGCTTGACTCCCTCTTCTTTGTGGCAACCCCTGAGATATTGGAAGACTGCTATCATGTCCCCCCTCGTCCTTCTCTTCGTTAAACTAGACATACCCAATTCCAGCAAATAAAAGTTTATTTTCAGCAAAAGGAGGAGGATGTGGCAGCCTATGAATTGCAGCTTTTCCAGACACATCTTGTGTGATTGAAAATGAATTTATAGTTTAATATCAGAGAGATGTTTCTATTTTGTGCTTTTCAGATCCATTCATCTTTTACTAAGTGGATAGCTATGTTAAAGAGCTGAGTGATAATATTAGGCTGCCATCGAGTTAAAAAAGAAATAAAAAGTGAAAGTGAAAATAAAATGCTATTTGAAATGGAAGGGGCAAAAAAAAGAAATAGTGTTAAGGAGAAAAGGAAGAAAGAACATGTAGAAAAAGAAAAAAGAAGAAGGAATTGTTCTTTGAAATTGTCAGAGGATGGTTCCAGGTGCAGAAAGCAAATTTACATACGTAGATAGCTTCATTTAAAAAAAAAATAGAGAAAGTTTAATTAGCTTATCATTTCATCTGCAGATCATGACATGACTTTGACACTTTTTATTTTCCATTCTGGCAGCTTTTAGGTTAATTATAGAATATGCACAGCAGGTGGCTTAATCTGGCAATCCACACAGGTGTTGGGAATCCATCAGTCTAGGGCAGACATGTCAAACTCGCGATGTCACGTGAAATTGCGTGACGTATCAGAGCTTTTTCCCCATGGCCGGCAATGGGGTGGGCGCAGTTTCCTCGTGACGCGTCCGGGCTACGGACCGGCAGTTTGACACCCCTGGTCTAGGGACCCCATACTGGCCGGGGAATTCTGGGAGTTGAAGTCCACAAGTCTTAAAGTTGCCAAAACTGGACACCCCTGCCCTACATAGTGGAATTCTCGTTTGTTTTTTTTTTTGTTCTTGACCACGTCCTCCTACTTGGAGTCAGGCTTTTCTGCAAATCTAGCAGTGCTAAAGTTACAATAATTAATTATGAAGATTTAGTGAGAAGCTCCTGACACCCAGGATAGCAGAACTATGCTATCTCCAGGCAGTCCTAGACTTACGACTGCAACTGAGCCCAAAATTTATGTCGTTAAGTGAGACATTTGTTAAGTGAGTTTTGCCCCATTTTATGACGTCTCTTGCCATGATTGTTGAGTAGTAACATGGTTCTTAACTATGTTGCTGTGGCTTCCCCATGGACTTTCCTTGTAAGAAGGTCGCAAAAGGAGATCGCATGATCCCAGGAAACTGCAGCCATCATAAATATGCCAAGCCTCCAAATTTTGATCATGTGACCTTGGGGATGCTGCAATGGTCATAAGGGTGAAAAACAGTCATAAGTCACTTTTTTTCCACTGCCATTATAACTTTGAATGGTCACTAAATGAACTGTTGTAAATTAAGGACTACCTGTACTGAAAAAGTTAGATAAGGGTAATGTAAAAAAAGAAGTTGGATGTAGGAGATAACCAGGCTGAGGCTGAGGGAATAATAATAATAATAATAATAATAATAATAATACTAATACTAATACTAATACTAATACTAATACTAATACTAATAATAATAATAATAATAATAATAATAATAATAATAATAATAATGATGATGATGATGATGATGATGATGATGATGGACCTTGGAAGGGACCTTGGAGATCATCTAGTCCAACCACCTGCTCAGGCAGGAAACAAATGGCTGTCCAGTCTCTTCTTAAAAACTTCCAGTGTTGGAGCATTCACCGCTTCTGGAGGCAGGTTGTTCCACTGATTAATTGTTCTCACTGTCAGGAAGTTTCTCCTTAGTTCTAGGTTGCTTCTCTCCTTGGTCAGTTTCCATCCATTGCTTCTTGTCCTGCCTTCAGGTGCTTTGGAGAATAGCTTGACTCCCTCTTCTTTGGGGCAGCCCCTGAAATACTGGAACACTGCTATCATGTCCCCCCTCGTCCTTCTCTTCATTAAACTAGACATACCCAATTCCAGCAACCGTTCCTTATATGCTTTAGCCTCCAGTCCCCTAATCATCTTAGTTGCTCTTCTCTGTACTCTTTCTAGAGTCTCAACATCTTTTTTATATCGTGGTGACCAAAACTGGATGCAGTATTCCAAGTGTGGCCTTACCAAGGCATTGTAAAGTGGTATTAACACTTCACGTGATTGTTAATGCAGCCCAGCACTGTGTTGGCTTTTTTGGCCGCTGCAGCACACGGCTGGCTCATATTTCAGTGATTGTCCACTAGGACTCTGAGATCCCTCTCACAGTTGCTACTACTGAGCAAAGTACCACCTATACTATATCTATGCATTTAGTTTTTCTTGCCTAAATGCAGAACCTTACTTTTTTTACCATTGAATTTCATTTTGTTAGATAGCGCCCAATGTTCAAGTCTGTCCAGATCCTCCTGTATCTTAAGCCTGTCTTCTGGAGTGTTGGCTATTCCTGCCAGCTTGGTGTCGTTTGCAATTTTGATGAGTTCCCCATCTATTCCCTCATCCAAATCGTCATATATCTAATAAGACATAGCAAAGAAGTACACCACTCTTGTTTTCTGTTCCTGCCTTTTTTTGTGTACAATGAAAAAATTCTGAGCCTGCATGCATTTGACTGCAATTTTCAATTCATTTAATCATAAAATTGCGACAACAAGAATGGAATGTGCTTGTTCTGCCCTTAGCTATATTTTGGCATGAGGTGGGGAAAGTACAATCTCTGGATAATGATTCTCAGGAGTGGGAAGACACAGAACATTCCCCTCCTTGCTTAGGGTTTTGGTGTACTAAGGTAAACAGAGAGATTAGTAATCAGGTACCGATTAATTAGTAATCAGGTACCGATCAAAAGTTGTCTTGTAGTTCCTCGATTTCAAAATGATTTCCCAGTATGGGAGAAACAGAGAAGAAGCAGGCAGAAAGGAACAAAGGAGATTGCAAGTTGCAAATGGGAGATGCTTTCACAGACAGTGTGCACAATTCCATATACACTTATCCTAGTGCTCCTCTTTAGAACCTAAATGTGTTGGATCTGCTGGTTTTTGCCAATTTTGTCATGGAATATGGTTACAATTTAGAAGATAATTTGGAGAAGGGTCTAGTTTTTTTTGGGCAGTTTATAATCATGGACATTTATGTCGGACTCTTGATACTTTTCTCCAATCATATATCCATCAGTCATATCCATCAGTCATGAGAGCAGTATTCCAGTATTTGAGAGACTGCCACAAAGAGGAGGTGGTCAAATTATTTTCCAAAGCACCGGAAGGCAGGACAAGAAACACTGGATGGAAACTAATCAAGGAGAGACGCAACCTGGAATTAAGGAGAAACTTCCTAACAGTGAGGACAATTAACCAGTGGAACAGCTTGCCTCCAGAAATCGTGGGTCCTCCATCACTGGAGGTTTTTAAGAAAAGACTGGACAGTCACTTGTCTGAAATGGTACTATAGGATCTCCTGCTTGAGCAGGGGGCTGGACTAGAAGACCTCCAAGGTCCCTTCCAGCTCTATTCTGATTCTGATTCTGATATTTTCATCTTCTCCTGGTTTTTGGGACATTATTGTTTTAGTCCACCCTAGGATGATGTTGCATTTCCCTGCACCTTCAAGTTCATGCACTGTGTGTTCAAAACAACTGTTTCTTTTTCATTAGACATGTATCTTCATTGTATATTTTGTTCAGTTCATCATCTGTTGTGATCACCAGAAAAGGTTATATGATCAGCAAGCCTACAAAGATGTTACATTTCATTTAAGCAAGGATCCTTTCTGGTTCAGCTAGCTCTTAGTTTCTATATATCCAAAGTACACTTCCAATAGTGATGGTGATAGTCTATATATCTATAGACATGATGGTGATGTCTATATATCTATATCCATATGGATTTAATAATGGATTTAATTATTAAATAATAATTTAATAATGGTAATGATGAGATCATCTAATATCTTGATGTTCTCTAGCTGTTCGGGTGTTCTCTGAGTATGACAAAAGGCTATTGTATAGGCAGCTGTTTAATCTTGGTTGTTGACACTGAGCCTGCTTGTTGAGGTGTCCATCCCATGCTACACATTGGGTGGTCACAAACTCCCCACTTTATTTATTATTTTAGAGTGAGAGTGTGACAGGCAGCATATAAATTTAATGAATAAACATATTCAAGCTTTTTTTTTGTCCTTACCCTACGTAACAGGCTATCCACCCTTCTCTTTTGCATGTAGTAGTCTGTTTCCAAATAAGCTTTGTAACAGTGTCATTTTTTTTATCAAGTACATGTTATCTTTTTTTGAACTAACTCTCACAGTTATATTGGCCATGTCATTCAGCAGACAGACCTAACCCCATAGATTTTGTGGGGAGGAATTGTAACCAGAGGCCACCAGATTCTTGGCTTCAGCCAGGGGTCTTCAAACTTGGCCCTTTTATGACTTGTGGAATTCAACTCCCAGAATTCTGGGAGTTGAAGTCCACAAGTCATAAAAGGGCCAAGTTTGAAGACCCCTGGCTTAAGTCATGGAATCCCTGATAGTGACAGATGACTTTTAATTCTTCTATATCTAAAGCCATTGTTTCCCAACAGATTGTAACTCATTAAAAGCAATGCAAGTAAAAATGCTGCAGGAGAATCAGGATACCACCAGATCCCTGGTCCAGTTTTTGCCTCCATCAAGTTGCTTCAAACTAGAGCAGCTGGGCAAGCAAAATATTTACTTGGGTGAGCTCCATATCCTGACGATTCATGGTTTTAATTTTGTCCATCTGTTTTGGCCTGTAAAGTATTCCGCAGAGATGCATTTGATCTCAGAGGTCCATGTCTGCTATCCAAATATCCTTCATGGTCTGTGGAAAGATGGACTTCTTCCAAATACATAGAGGATTTTTGACATTTCTTACATTTTTTTTGCTACTAATGGAATCTGAGAGCAAATCGAATTCCTAGAGCAGCTTTGGAAATGCCCCCAGAATTCTGATTGCACTAAATCCTAGGATGAATTTAATCCAGTTGCAAATTATTTTAGAGAATTTGATAGCAATGGCTGCTTGAGAGCTTTGATGGTAAAACAGAAATGGGTTTTTCTTTTGTAAATGGAACAATGATGCCACAGTCACCCAAATCTGCTCCATCATTT
>NW_015392336.1:0-4798 GCF_001527695.2 Protobothrops mucrosquamatus | reverse complement strand
GAAGAAGAAGAAGAAGAAGAAGAAGAAGAAGAAGAAGAAGAAGAAGAAGAAGAAGAAGAAGAAGAAGAAGAAGAAGAAGAAGAAGAAGAAGAAGAAGAAGAAGAAGAAGAAGAAGAAGAAGAAGAAGAAGAAGAAGAGGAGGAGGAGGAGGAGGAGGAGGAGGAGGAGGAGGAGGAGGAGGAGACAGACTGAACAAACCACTTAGCCTAAACAGCAAGACATAATTAGCAACCACAAAAAGGTAATGGTATTTTGAATCCCTAGTTCTTGGGAAAACACACATTTTTATGGAGTTATTGGAATTCAAGAAGTATCATAAGAAAACCTTTAATTTTGCCATGTTTTCTTTAGTGAAACAAATGTTACATTAATGCTGGCAGAGAGACAATTCTAGACAGCCTAGAACAGGGGTCCCCAACCTGAGGGCTGCAGCCCCCTATCAGTCCGTGGCCTATTCGCAATCGGGCTGGGTGAGTGGCTGGGTGGTGTGCGAGCATAGAGCCCCACTAGCACAAGCATTGCGAGCACTCGGGACCTCATTGCACAAGCGTCAGGGGCTCGCTGCTCCACTTGTGCAAGTGTTGGGGGGCTCATGGACCCACTTGTAAGAGCGTCATGGGTGCTCATGGACCCACTTGCATCAGTGACACAAACACTCGTGTCCCCACTGGTACGAGCGCTCAGGGCCTCACTCATGTGAGCATCAGAGGTGCTCTGAATCCAGACTCTAAACACACTGTTCTTTTTTTTCTTTCTTTCTTAAAAATCCTTTTTGCTTCAAAGAAGGCTGAAGGGAGCATTATGCAACAATGTGAACAAAGCTAAACGAACAGCAAAACTGAATAAGGGGATTATGATGAATGGCTTCTTGAAATAAATGTCCCAATAATTTCTAAGGGAGCTGTCCAGATTCAGAAGCCGTTCCTCACCTTTGGAAGAATAATAGCCATCAGAACGTCACCGAGGAGAAAAGCTGAAGACAAAATGGATCTCAAAAGGTCCTTTTATTACAGTAGATGCCTTAGAAGGAAAGAAGGGGAAAGTAGTTACTGCAAGCATAGAAAAGTCTGTCATGTCTGGGAGAGGTAATTAAGACGGATCATGTGGGGAAAATGTGCTAGTTCCAAAAAGCCTTTCCTGGAAGTGACTTGTAGGCTGGGAAAAAAGTTGCAACACTAGAAGTATCAAGCTGCAAAACAGTTTCAGGACTCTATTCTGTCCTGAAATACTGGATTAAATACTGGAATAGCAGTATTCCAGTATTTGAGGGGCTGCCAGAAAGAAGAGGGGTGGGGGGTCACCTTATTTCCCAAAGGGCCAGAAGGCAAGACAAGAAGCAATGGATGGAAACTAATCAAGGAGAGAAGCAACCTGGAATTAAGGAGAAACTTCCTAACAGTGAGGACAATCAATCAGTGGAATGGCTTGCCTTCAGAAGTTGTGGGTGCTTCATCAATGGAGGTCCTTAAGAAGAGACTAGACAGCCACTTGTCTGAAATGGGGTAGGGTCTCCTGTTTGAGCAGGGGGTTGGACTTGAAGACCTCCCAGGTTCCTTCCAACTTTGATATTCTATGATATTCTAAGAACATTTGGTCACCATGGAGCTCCTCATTCCTCTGAGGGAGAGAAATTCTGTTTCTTGGCCTTGAAAGCAATAATAGCATAAGCCCACCATGGTGATTCAGGGGCAAAACTCCAAAAGCAGTGAACTGAGGCTGGGAGAAGCCATGGACCAAGATTTCCCCCCACAAATTTTGATTATTGTTGAATAATTTCCATCTATCTGGAATGAAGCAGGAGAACATCTATTTTATCAGTTTCCTTTCTGTGTAAAATCAGGCAGAAACCTTGTCTGTGGAGATTCTCAATCATCTGGGTCATGATTGTCCCAAAGGTGCTTTTCTATTATGTCCCAAAAAGTCCAACAAAACAGACAAAAGGCTTTTTTTTTAAAAAAAAAAATATTGTATAGTTATTCAGAACCCCATAGTTTACCTTCAATGGAAACCAGAGAGTGGGGAGGGATTTATCTTCAACCATCATGATTAGTATCCTTAACTCAATTGTTGATGTCATCTGTCAGCTGGAAAGTTTGGTGATTGGAAGAAAGCATGGTCATGTTGCACCAAGGAAACACCATGTTGTATACAGGGGATCATATAAACATATAGAAGTTTGTAAGATCATAGAGGGTTGGGCCAGATTATCCCTTCAATCTTTTCTAATTTCATAATTCATAATTATAATCTCTCTCTCTCTCTCTCTCTCTCTCTCTCTCTCTCTCTCTCTCTCTCTCTCTCTCTCTCTCTCTCTCCCCAGTGGTTGGAATGCAATATTGCAGGCTAATTCTGCTGATTGTGAGGGGTTCGATTCTCACCGGTTCAAGGTTGACTCAGCCTTCCATCCTTCCGAGGTTGGTTAAATGAGGACCCAGATTATTGGGGGCAATGTACAATCTGTAAACCACTTAGAGAGGGTTGTAAACCACTGTGAAATGGTATATAAGTCTAAGTCCTATTTCTATTTCTATTTCTATTTCTATTTCTATTTCTATTTCTATTTCTATTTCTATTTCTATTTCTATTTCTATTTCTATTTCTATTTCTATCTATCTATCTATCTATCTATCTATCTATCTATCTATCTATCTATCTATCTATCCATCCATCCATCCATCCATCCATCCATCCATCCACCCACCCACCCACCCACCCACCNCTACCTACCTACCTACCTACCTACCTACCTACCTACCTATCTATCTATCTATCTATCTATCTATCTATCTATCTATCTATCTATCTATCTATCTATCTGCTGGCATGTCTAGAAGCCTCTGGGAAAGAGAGGAGAAAAAGAACCACTGCGAAAGAGACACTCAAGCCTATCGAGGGAGAAAGAATGACAAAGAGACTCAGACCAACTTTGCTTAATTGAAAGATGGAAGGAAAGAGGAGGACAACCAGCAGCAATGTGGATGGACTCAATCGTAGTGGCAATAGTGGCATTGTTGGGCGATCTGAAGGGCCAGATTGTGGAGAAGGTCTGTGTTATTCCTAAGAGCCAACATCAGCCTGATGGCACATAATCAATCTAAGTTGAGTGGGAGAATTAATTTGACAGCCTTTCACAATTGTGTTATATCACCCTACTAGCAATAGAGATCTTTCCAGGCATCCAAATGACTCTTGTTTCCTGAGTTTGACAGCCTCACAAGGCTTGACAACAGGGCTACCACTTATATCATGCCCCAGGAAGACATGTCTGGAGGGGAACAGAGTAGAGAAGGATAATTGACTGTTGACATTTTCCCAAGGTCCGTGAAAAACCTGAAGTTAGCTCTGACTAAAAAGATGTGCCTACCATAAAGGCTGCATTTCAAGAGGACACTTTGACTTGATGGAAGAACTCATTCAATGTTGAAGGTAAACCAAAATGATGCTCCTTTTTGAAGTGACAGATGGGAGCTGCTGCCCCTCTTCAACCCAGATGCGAAGAGGTCCTTTGGTAAATATGTAGTGCATGTATAAGCCACGCTTCCTGGTTGATTTCCAAAGCTGAATTTGAAGCATTGAGAAGAGTGACTTGATTTTTTTTTGAGTTGATGTATCCTTTCAAGTTAGATGTCTATGGAGATACTCAGTCAATCCAGGTCATGGTTGTCCCAAAGGTGCTTTTTTTCAGGAGGCAACTGGACTTTCTTGTTTTTCTTTGAAGACGTTTCGCTTCTCATCCAAGAAGCTTCTTCAGCTCTGACTGGATGGTGGGGAATGGAAGGATTTATATTGCAAATGCAAGTGTCTGCAAGGAATATAAATCCTTCCATTCCCCACCATGCAGTCAGAGCTGAAGAAGTTTCTTGGATGAGAAGTGAAACGTCTTCAAAGAAAAACAAGAAAGTCCAATTGCCTCCTGAAAAAGCACCTTTAATAATAATAATAATAATAATAATAATAATAATAATAATAATAATAATAATAATAATAATAATAATAATGATAAAGTTGGAAGGGACCTTGGAGGTCATCTAGTCCAACCCCCTGCTCAAGCAGGAAACCCTATACCATTTCGGACAAATGGCTGTCCAGTTTCTTCTTAAAAACTTCCAGTGTTGGAGCATTCACTGCTTCTGGAGGCAGGTGGTTCCACTGGTTAATTGTTCTAACTGTCAGGAAGTTTCTCCTTAGTTCTAGGTTGTTTCTCTCTTTGGTTAGTTTCCACCCGTTGCTTCTTGTCCTACCTTCAGGGGCTTTGGAAAATAGCTTGACTCTCTCTTCTTTGGGACCTTTCAAGTTAGAACATTATAATGCTCCAGATCAAGGCAGAATCTTAAAGTGGAATAGAGCTATTTCAGATGGACTTACTAGCTACTGGAAACTAGAATCGCATGCAGCACAACAACAGGAAATTCAAACGACATTTTACTTGCAGTCCTCCTGAGCGAAAATGCAAAGAAAATTTGAAATAACCCCAAAGACAATGTTCTGATGAAAACAGATCAGAAGACAGATACCCTTCTTGACAATTATTGAGTTTCCTTTCAAGCGACATTTGAAATTACGACAAAGATTTTTCCTTGATTAAAAAAAAAAAAATCTCGGGAAACTGAAGAGAAGTGAAAAAGTACAAATAGCACAATTTCTAAGGGAATTAATACATGAGTGAGAGGAGAGCTGATGCAATCTCCCATTTTTATATTTCCTTCTTTTATAGCAGTTTAATTGTCCTAAGCATATGCTTTCATCTGCTAGAAATTTAATGAAGCTTTTGGTAATTAAATTTCCATTATCCAAGCAG
>NW_015392335.1:5014-18813 GCF_001527695.2 Protobothrops mucrosquamatus | reverse complement strand
ATATAAACACTTATAACAGTGTTAATCTTTAATTCAATTAAATGTTGTCTTAAAATTCAATTTTCCTTTCCATTAGACAGATGAAAAAATCTGATGGGATAAAGAAGTATTGAAGAAAATGATCTTCAAAATATTTTCTTATAAACCAATGATTCTCTTGGTTTATCATTTGTATTTCATTTTTAATTTTTAAAACTTCAGCCAGTTTCTTTTGTATATATCCAACAAATCATTCTCTTAGCTTCTCATTTGTAGTTCTTCATTCCATACTTTATCTTGTCAGATAACATTTGTTCCACACTTGGCATTCCTTTATTGATATCTTTTAGACAGTCTATCCATAGAAACAGACATCATTACTGACAGTGTTGATACTATAGTTACTAGCTTCTGGCTCCATGTTTCAAAGATGTACTTTAATATTCCTAAAGTTATAAAATGATTTATTTCATTCAATATATCCGGATATTTCAGGACATCAGGCTTTGTATTTTTTTGTGCTTAAAATCCTTAGTTGCTCCAGTGACCATTTTCTAAAAGTATCACTCATCATCAGCAATTGCCAGAGCAAGTCTGTTTTCTACAAGAAGTTTATTTTTATAATTAGTTCCAAAATATTATAGTAAAAGTCAATATTCCAAATTTATCTGAACCATTACTCACTCTCTCTCTCTCTCTCTCTCTCTCTCTCTCTCTCTCTCTCTCTGTGTGTGTGTGTGTGTGTGTGTGTGTGTGTAAGTGTAGCAGGGCTCTGGGTGGCGTACAATTTAATTAATACAATAAAACATTAAAACTGAATAATTTAAGATTAAAATGTAAAAGTATAAAACATAAAATTGCAAAAAGTAGAGAGATCGAAGATGTGGAGACTGGTTAATTCAGTTGGGGTAGGGACTTCATGAGCCCAATCAGCCCCATAGCTGTGTGTACCCTAAGTCACCCATGCAAGGCTACATAGCCAGATTTTGAAGATTGGGGGCTTTCCTCATCTCCAGGGGCAAGATGTTCCATAAAGCAGGGGTAGTGGACAAAGCCCTCTTTCTTGATCCTGCCAGTTGGAACTCTGACTCACAGAGTCTGTAGCATGCTTTTCCTGACTGAACTAATGGGATGGGCTAATGTGATGGGTCAAAGCTGGTTCTGTAAGTAGCGTTTTCCTTATTTCACAAAGGACTTTATAGGTCATGGCCAACACCTTGAACTGGACCAGAAGCAAACTGGTACCCAGTGCCATTCACGGAGTAAAAATTATATGTGCAACCCCATCCAGGACCAAAAACTCCTGGACACAAAGCAGCCCACCTATAGCCACTCCATCTTAATAGGGTTCAATTGAAGACTGCTGTTCCCCATCCAGACCCCAAGAGCCTCCTGTCACTATGGAAGAATGTTCAGTGCATCACTCACTCACCCAGGACAGAGATATATAGCTGGTTGTCATCAGCATATTGGAGATACCTTGTCCCTAGGTAATGGATAATCTTACCCAGCAGTTTCATGTAAATGTTAAAGAGGAGCAGAGAGAATGTTGAGTCCTGTGGCATCCCGCAAAGGAGGGGCTGTGGGCAAGACCTCTCCCTCCCAATTAACACTGTTTGGGATTGACCTTGGAGGAAAAAAGTGAACCACTGCAAAACTGTGCTGCCCAACCCCAACTCCCCAAGTCAGCCCAAAAGAATACCAAGGTCCGATGGTATCAAAAACCACTGAGAAGTCAAGGAGAGCAAGGATGGATGCACCATTTCTGTCCCCCCTCCTGTCAAATATAGTTTCAGTCCTATTTGGACATAAAACCTAGAGATAATCCATTTCCACCAAGATCTTCTGAAGCTGCAATGCCACCACTTTCCTAGAAAGGGAAGGTGGGAGACTGGACAAAAATTTAGCTTAGCTTATTTAGCTTTTTGCTGTTTGTTTCAAAATCTTTAAATTTTTTAGCCTGTAATTAATTTTTCTTTTGTTCACAGTTGAAGATAAACTCACTTGATACAGACTTCTCAAAACTGTAGTTCTGAAGATCTCTAGTAGATTAGAACAGTTAAGAGGGAATTTCTGAAAGTGATTAGAAAATGAAGTTTACAAACTTAGTGCCCTTTAAAAGGCTCCAACTTATGTTGCAGGTTTATATACTGTCATCAAGATAGCATGACATTCATTTGTTTGTGCATCCTTCTTTGAACAGTGTTTCCATTATATAAATGATTATTCAAAAGTGCATATAAGGAACAGATTTACAATTGCTTGCCTAGATTGATAAGTTTATTTTAAAATGCTGCTAGTGATTGCCAGGTGGCCAGGTGTAATAAATTATTGTAGAGTTATCCTATGATATAGTGTTCTCCAACCCCATATTTTGTTCCACGGCTTAGTCAGGGATGTTTTATATCAACAAAAAATAAGTGATTTATTTATTTCAAACTTTTTCCACTTGTACAAAATTGTTATATTTTCTTCTTGAGCTTAAGTCTCCAAGAAATTATTATAACTATGAGTCTTCTTATCTCCTGTATCCTAGTACAAAACTCATCTATGATCTAGCTGGCTAGCTAGAAATATCAGCATACATGAGGCAGTCTGTTAAGAATTTTCAAATGAGATATATTAAATCATACAAGCCAATTTTTATATTAGTAAGATAATTTGAGAGTTATGTTGATTTAGATAATATCATATTCAATAAAATGAATTGTCTTTTTGCTCTTGAATTTAGTAATGGTGGCATGTTTCCAAATGACAGCCATTGGCTTGGCATCAGAGGCAGTATGTTTGGATAATCATGGAAAGCTCATTGACTTTGCAGGACCCATCAGTTGAAACATCAACACTGGCTCTCCTATAGCTCTGTTCTGATATGAACTACAACCATTGCCTTCATAGCAACGGCTTTACCTCTAGTGTATAAACTCTCAATTGCCTATAGTTTAGATACAAAACTCTATAAATTCCAGCATGATTTTTATTTAGCATCTTGCTTGATTTAAATGGATTTTTTGTTGTTGCTATAATTCTGAAAGCTCTGTGAGATGTGATTCAGAGGCATCAAGAATGAAAGAATATGAACAGCTTTTTAAAACACACTACATAGCCAGTTGAATTCTTGCCAAAGCCTGTTTACAATGGACAAATACAGCTTGAAACAACTTTTCAGAAATGAAGTTTTCTAGCTTCTTTATTTAGTTTCTTCTTACTCAGTTTCCCTCCTTTGCTACTTCTGTCTACTTTCATTTCTTAAAAAAGATTATTCAGTTAGGTATTTAGGATGAGGGAGACATATATTTACCTTTTCACTATTGTAAAAGGAATTCAAGCTTAGTTGGACAACTAGCAGTAGGCTCAAAGTTCTGTCCTGCATCTGTATCAGTTTCTACTTTGTACTATTATTAATAATGCAATTTTAATATATTCTGTAAATGTAAGTCAAGGTTCATATAAAATTTAACCAGAACAGACCCAAATAACAGTACGCCAATCACAACAAAAAATTCTGTCCATGAAAAATAAAGGCTACAGTAAATCCAAATGACATTATCAAAATACTACAGAAAGTGATTATAGTACGTCAGTGGCAGATCTCAGAAATAATTCCTCCCCAAAAGGGAGCTCACAACTACTGGAAAACAGTTCTCCGATATAATAAGGAAACTGAAATAAAAACACTTCAACTCCATAGCAAGGTGTAGATTAAATATGGGCATGCATCCAAGTTGATTGGATTTGCTTCTAGACTTCTTACATAGGCACTTGATGTGTGATTTCGGGTGCCTTGGAAAGAGGCTACTTGGAAGCAATAATTTCTATTGCCTGGTTCACCTCTGATGCCAGCCACTTACAAGATGCTGAGTAGAACTGCTCACTAGAGAGCTGGGAAAACCCACAAGCCCTCTCTAAAAACCAGATGGTTCTTTAGGGACAGACTATCATGATCAAACACACACAAACACACATGTGCTCTAGATTAACAATGACTTATGTTACAATGCTTTTGCCATTTTTCCCCCAATGTAAATTTTGTAACATCTCCATTTATGCTGAGAAAATATGGAGATATGGATAACATAAAAAAAGAAGGGGAAGAGAGAGGAAAAAGACAGAATGCTACTTGTGCAACCTACTTTGTTTTTTAACTATCACTACCTTTTGTTAAAATAAGGCCTTCCTGTGATATGCAGCTGCTGAAAAACTGCAAGGAAGAAAATGAAATCTGTTTTTCTTTTATTGGAAGAAAATGACAGCATTCCCTTCTTTTAGCTTGATTGGATATCCACAACTGATGGAAGGAAACAGATTAAGGCTAAAAGAAGGAAATGCTGTCTCCTTTCTACTAATAAAAGAATAACACCAGTCTAACATGAAGTCTAACATGAGATTATAGTGCTCAATTTCAAAGCTATTTCAACAATTTCAAAGTGTTGCTGTTATTCTTGTAGAATCAAAGTGACTTATAAACATGTAGACATGCATCTTTAGTCAGAACCACACCCCATTTATATCCAACAGAATTAATTTGTACCTACAATTCTACCGAAATAATATGCATGTTGCAACAAAACTCCCTGAGAATGACTTACAACTTACCTTTGAAATGTTACTTGATCGACTCGTTGAGCGCCCTGGAGATTTCTCATTCTGTTTTTTAAAAAAATAAGATCTGTTTAGTTTGGGCTATAATAAACTTACAAGTATTATTATTACTTCATTTCTCCATTGAGAAGTTCATATAATTTGTAATAGATTGTTGACTGGAATTCAAAGAAATACTTTCAGCATGCTGAAAAGCTCAAGAGTTTCTACTTTTGTACTATTTTAACAAGAATTCTTTATGCTATATTATAAACTAATTTTTGAAAGCCTCTGCAATTCAGAAGTGGCATGGTATGGAGAGGTACTGCCCAAGAAAACCAAAGGTTCCTTTGTTCAAAGAAATTAATTATGCATTTCTTTGGATCCTCACCATTATTTAACAGACTTAACAATTGAGGTAAATGATATAGAAAGAAAACATAAATGGGTAAAAAAATCCCCAAACTAGAAATAAAGAATATGTAGCTTTTACACTGGGGATGTTGAAGAAGAGAAAACATATTCAGAATAAAAGCCCATACAGAAACCACAGTTGAGGAAGGATTACTTTAACCATTCATGGACTCATTCCAAATTAAGCCTTTTGTACAGAACACATTCAGGGGAAAATATTGCATCAATGTTCATAAAATATGATTTCTTAAGTGTAAGTCAGGGCTCCCCCAAACCATAGTCAAAAACAAGGTAAGAACTAATTTCCTCCATACATTGATGTCTCATATTTCATTTGATGTTTTGCATTCTGTTCCATTGAAAAGAAACTCTTTTTGCCCAAGCTGTCTGTGTGAAAGTTGTAATTTGGCCTGGTCTACATTAATAAAATCTAGTTACAAAAGCTAGTCCTTATTTACCTAGCAGTTATATAAAACACCTGTAGAATTAACACTGGAACATGAAGAAATAAATAGTTAGGTTATTGCCCTAAATTGAGAAGATAATCTAAGCAGCCTTGACACTGTGTCTTATGAATATAAGTTATCCCACATCATAAACCTGATACTAATTATAATAACTGCTGTGTACCTGTTGAGTCCCAATAAAGATGAAACTAGTCATATCCTGTGTTACTATAACCTTATAATAAAGATAGGATTAGCATGTATAACTTTTTGTTTCCTAGTCTGGTCTATTTTGGAGGACTGACAACAAATCTTAATGTATTTTCTCCCCCCTCCCATTATTTTCATGAGAATTAGGGAGGGTCTTATTTGAGATTCATATACAGATGTGTCCCAGAGTCAGATTTTTTTTTAAATCTGACTGTTGTCGGTTGCAGCTCTTCCTTCTATTCCTCAAGGTTATTCCTTTTGCATCCTGTTCCTCCAGGTTATTCTACTACATACTTGCGTTCAGATGAATTGATGAACTATCTGCTAAAATATCTTCACCAGCAGGATCCGCATTGCTAACTCATGTCTAGTCTACTTGGGCTGGTAGAATGTCAAGAAACTCAAGAAGATAGCAAAGGGTGGGAAAAGTGCTACCAGTAGTGGCAGTAAACAAAAAAAAATAGTATGGTATATAGGAAATAATAAATGCCTTCAATTCTTACAGATTAGAACCTTGGGTATTGAGAAAGATAACAGAAAAACAACCTTTTTCTTATTGAGAAAGAAAGCCACTTGTAGTCTTAAGTTTTCAGCAGCGTGATATTTCCTCAAGGTTGGGGGGAACAAGTATATATCTAGTAAATGATTCCAAGTTAAAGCTGACATCAACTTTAGAAAGTCAAGGAGTAGAGATTGAATAAATATTTCCATCTCTACTTCCATCCCAAAGCCCTAAGACTGGACTAAAACAGTGGCAATCAGTGTTTTCTCCCACTGGCTTTTAGACAATGAAAATTTAGAAAGTCTTTATATAATTCCATGGGTTTGGAATGCTTCTCGAAGACAAACTCAGTCTTTTAATTTCTTTTCATTTCAAATAGTTAATTCTGCTTAGTTAACTTATAAATGTTTCATCTATGTATTTAAAAATGATTTTGATATATTTTAGTTCAGTAAAGCCTGTTTTAAAAATATTAAAAACTTATCCATTTTACATCAGATTCCCTGAATATTAAGGATTGGTACATACCAGACATAAAAAAGATAGTAATTGAAAAGGGAAACTTACAGTATTAGTTGCTCACAGAAAAAACAATGACCAGATTAATTTGTTCTTGATTTGTTACAGATATTTTTATGCCACTTCATTCAGTTTAATCTAAGGGGCTTACTGGACCATCAACATAAAAATATTCTTAACACAAACTTAAAATACATATTAAAATAAAATTATATATATAATCAAAATCTAATGTAATATAAAATGATATGTACATTGTATGTAATTCTCCCAAGTATATTTATTCTTTCAATTTCTCAGTTCCCAAATGTTCCTTGAAAAACCTAGCACTTGTTTCCTGAACATCAACAGTGAAATTAGGGAATGTTCAAATGTATTGATTGCTTTCTTAGAGATAGAAGATAGAAATCAGTAGAGCCGGACTTAATCTGTATACTGATAGATTTCTATTCCAAAGGCCTGAATGACTTTCCCTAGTAATTTCACATCAATGTTAAACTACATATAGGAGATAAAATAGAACTCTGTGGAACATAAAGTCAGTATAGTAGTTTCCTAGCATCACCTGAAAGAAAATAGGATGTTATTTTCAAATAATATTTCCAATCCTTTATAAGAAAACATAGAAGTTTATATTTAACAGTAGCATAAGGCACCACACTGCTTAGCACAATATGCTTAAAGGTAGTACACCAGAAATGAACAGTGCTCAGAAAAAAGGGTGTGATTGAATGAAGTTTGTCAGTATGTGTGTTTCAGTAGTTAGAACAAAAGCCTGTTAAAAGGACCACAGAATACCAAAAATGCAAAAGTAACTGTTTACATCAGGGGTGTCAAACTGCCGGCCCGCAGGCCGGATGCGTCATCCGGAAGCCACGCCCACCCCATTGCCGGCAATGGCAAAACTGCCCCGATACATTGTGCAACGTCATGTGACGTCGTGAATTTGACATGTCTGGTTTACATAATGTTATATGGCTTAAACAGAAATTTACACACATACTCAAAATATATCGTGCGCACACTTTAAATATATTTGACTATGATTTTTTTCGCCTAAAAATTAGACTCAACATTTTGAAAAAAAAATGCTCAATTTCCCTCTTTTCATTTTTGATTCAGTTCCATTTCATCTTAGATTGCAGAATACAATACAGAAAACAATAAACAAAATAGTTCTTTCTCATGTATTTTATGCCTTATTTCTAGCTATACTCTTGGGTGAGATGTTTATCTATGCTCTGCAATGTATTAGCAATAGCAATAGCAGTAGCACTTAGACTTATATACCGTTTCATAGTGCTTTATAGCACTTTCTGGGTGGTTTACAATGACAGCATATTGGCTTCAACAGTCTGGATCCTCATTTTATCAACCTCAGAAAGATGGAAAGCTGAATCAATTTTGAGCCCATCAGGATCAAACTCCAGGCTGTGGGGAGAGATAGCCTGCACTACTGCATTCTAATCACTGCACCACCAGAGCTCCTATTAGTGTTTACATTCTCTAATTAAAAAGAGAAAATAGAATAAATCAAACTGAAATCAACCAGATCATATTTATTAGTGGACAATATTCAATCAACATTGTAGAACAACTAGCCACATACTTGATTAATGGCCAAAAGCATTTCAAAAAGTAAATTAATTAAATATGTAGATTTAAATTGACTCTACATATTTAGCATTAAAATAAATCTTGTCTTGCTTGATTCTTCTGAAAATATACATTTTGGATCTTTTTATTCATACATACTTGGAGAAGCACAGTCTTAAAGTGCACTTGACTGAATGACATTATTCAGAAAAGCACTGAGAAAAGAGAATCAACAAATAATTTCTGTTCTACAAAATGAAAAGAACTTTTGCAAATTCTTTATCTTGTGAGCTAATAAAGTTTAAGATTTCTATGTGACATTCTTCATTAAATAGTTTCTGCCTCCCACCAGAGTTCAAAAAAGCTAAAATAAAATGACTTTTAAAACCTGGTAAACCACAAGAGAAAGTTGAAAGCTACCACCCCTTGTGAGCTCCTGCTACAAATTCCTGGAAAGTTTAATTATAAACAGGATTGGTCCCAATAAATGAAAATTTGTTCATTGAACAAGTGGCCTCTGACAAAACCAGAGCGCTGTAGATCAGGTATTAAGCCCAATAGGCTATATTGAAGCCATCAAGACCTAAAACCATGGCCATGTTTGTAGATCTAACTTCGGCGTACAACACATTTTAGACTGTGCCATATTATCCCCTTCAAAAAAATTTGTCAAGTAATTAATATCATGCTGAGTGATAGAGCCTTCCAGTTAATAATGGGCAAAAACATAAATAAGGTAAAAAGATTAAATAATGGCCTCACACAAAGCTCAGATATGCCAGCAACAAGGAGATACAAATTTGGATATGATGATGATGATTTGGCCATAGAAATACAAGAAAAACACAAAGCCTCCTGTCCAAAGATCTTAAGATCTTGGGAAAATTCTTCATTGACTGGAGGCTTACTCTTAGCAAAACAGTGCTTCCATCTTAACAACAAAGTAGCATATGAAGTCCCATAGATCTACTTTAAAAAAGGTTACTCCTCATCCAAAGTATCTTGGAACAACATTGTACCAGAGTTTCTCCTATAAGATACATCTATAGAATATAGCAACTAAAATCAATTCTAGAAACAACATACTCCAGACATTATATGGAATTAAATGGGGAGCTTCAGCTGCCATCCTCAAGTCATCAGCCGTAGGGATGGTCTATTCCACAGCAGAATACTGTTCCTCTGTATGGCTTAATAGCTATTATACTAGAAGCTAGATGCCAGACTCAACAAAACCATGAGGGTTATAAGCTCTCCGACTTGCTAGTGTTGTGAGTCCGTGCCAGCCACTGGACCCGGCAGCTGAGTTCGGGGAATCAGAGGAGGAGGAGGAGGGGCCTGGAGAGCCATCAGAGTCGGAGGAAGACTCTGATGAGCCCAGGACTTACAATCGGATGAAGAGCCTGGCCCTTCCAATCATGCTCAGGCTGAGACTCAGCTGTGCGGGGAAGCTGAGTCAGACTTTGAGGACTCACAGCTTTAAGACATTAGAGACGCTCACAAACACAGATTGGCACAGATTGACTCGCAAACAGAGCAGAACAGAGGGAGACAATGGGGCAACTCCAAGGGAGGAGGAGAAGGCATTGAGGAGCCACGCCTTGGGGCTGCATAATAAAAAGGGAAGGTGTGGGCGGTGCTGGTTGCTGAAGGCAACTGTTTGCAAAGAACTCAAGTTTCATGGAATTGTGTTTTGTTTGCCTTGCTTGTGAACAGTTCTCCATTTGAATCCTGTTTTGTTTGCCTTGCTTGTGAACAGTTCTCCGTTTGAATTGTGTTTTGTTGGCCTTGGACAATTCTCAGTTTACATCGTGTTTTGTTTGCCTTTGCTTTTATGATATTTTTCAGGTCTGTACCTAACTTATAAAAGTGGTTTGTTTTCCCTGCATTTCCAGCCTACTTGTTAAAAGAGGGGTTTGTCCTTGTGAATTCTCACATAGGCTGGGACAGAACAGTTAGTTTCCTGTTCTGAGCCATGTAGCTACACCAGCTTTTGAAAGCAAGATAAACTAGTGAAAGAATACAGAAAAATTATGAACAACTCACTCCTATGGTGCATGCTGACCTTCTCCATTTATCAGCCAGAAAGCTCAAATCCAGGAAACCCCCAGTGGTACTTGCGCAGCATCTGCTCAACATCTTTAACATTGATTCCCAACGGAAAGCCAAATGGGTCATTGAATGTCCAGACATAGAATGACGCCACCACAAAAATGGTGGCAGGCTTTGAACTATCACGCCAACAATGGACAATCCTGAATAAGATTCTCTCCTCACATGACATCTGCAGGGACTCAGTATATAAATGGGGCATAGTATTCTCCCTTCAGTGTGACTGTGGGGCTTAAACACATTGCGACCGACTGCAAGCTGAGATAATATACCAGTCTAGTATTATATTTTTTAAAATATAAACTATGCTGCATTTTCATGGTTAGATGGCCTACACATTGGTATTTGAATATAGATTTTTAATATTTATATTTTATTGTGTTTTATTAATCTAGGTGAAATGTTAACGTACATTGCAAATCCATGTATGATATGCCATGCACTAAACAAATAATTTTATGTTTGCCACCTGTTAACAAAATATTTGTAGAATGTAATTCACCATTCCTTCTTTTAATTATTTCTATTCTTATAATATTTCAGTAACTCAGCATCTTCTATATCCCTACTTTCAAATTTTGGAAGTATCGAAGAACCTATATTCATTTCAGAAAAGCATGGAGAAGAAAACTCTATGAAAGCTGGCATTGCAAAAAGAAAGTTCAGAAGAGAAGTATCCATGGAAAGACATAACATTGGCAGAGTTAGTCTGACTACTTTAGCATGAATACACTTTTTTTATTCCAGCAATCAATAGTTCCATAGAAAGCAGCCCAAATGTGAAGACTGATTTCATTTATAACAAATGAGAAGAAGAGCAGCTGGACAGCAAAAGGACCTGGTGTCAGAACAAACAAGACAAGGAAGCTTTGCCTTTGCACATATTTTTAAAAAGCAGTATCTCTTTTGTAATGTGCACTGATGCCACCTGTATCTATTTGACATCTCTCTGTCTGGCTTAGAGACTGGCAATAAATTCTTCCAAATTTCAAAATAGTGAAGCATTACTGTTTGTAACAGTTTTTAAAAGTCTGACATCTAAATATTCATGTTTGGCTTTTTGCAATCTGCACTGTAGTTATTTATACATATGAGAAGAATCTTCATTGGGACATGCCACCAGTCCAAATAGTAAAGGGAAATATGGAACAATTCTAGAATGATATGCAAATTGGTATAATCCAATCTGTTTTACCTTTTTTTTTTGCTGGGTATATACTGTGCTTGTACAGATTTTAAATTTAATTTGTTTGTTTAATGGCAGAATATGGTGGAACTTAATTTTTAAAATGAACAAGTTGGAAGGGTAAAAGTGCCATACACTTACATTCCATGATTACATATCTATTTCAACAAGCACTGGAACTGACCTCTGGCAGAAATGCTTCTATGGGCTTAGACTTAGAAGGAACATTTGTTCTAAAAGAAAAAAAAATCACAGTCTTGGCCACCTTATGTACATGCAACCCTGAATCAATGTTTTAATGTTTTTGCTAGCACTCATATGACTATTATTCCTTTAGTAATGAAAAACCTCAATATGCTCCCAGCAGTTACTGAGGTAAAGTTCTTTGATATTTCTAAGTATTTCTAATCTACTGAGTTCTATTGGACTTCCTTTCAGACAAATGTACAGAAGATTTAACTGATTTCCTCATTTTAAATACAAATAAATACAGTAAACAAAAACCATCCATGTCCCTATATGTCTTCATCATGTTTCAAATAAGTTATACCTCAAATTAGATGCCAGTGTGAGGTTGGCCCTAACCATCCTGACCTTCCGTAAGGGCATAAAGATCTGGATCTGCCAGTTAGCTGGGAGCCCAATGGGGGGGCATCAGAGTGGAGGTGGTTGATTGATCAATAACAGATTCCACCTCCTGCCCTCATCCACCTCCAACCCTCACTTTCTTTTAATTGCATTTTGTATTATTTATGTTTTAGTTCATGTAGTTTTTCTCTTTTGTAAACCTTGAAATAAGATAGGCAACCTATAAATCTTATAAATAAAAATAAATCAATAAATATTAATTTGATATTAAATTATTTACTATATTTTCTATGACTCAGTTATGGAAGTATTTGGTTTTCAACCAGGAAGATACAAATATTTATTGAAATTGATGCCTCTGCTCAGTTGTACAATCAATAACATAAAAATAGCGGTGAATGCTCCAACACTGGAAGTTTTTAAGAAGAGACTGGACAGCCATCTGTCCGAAATGGTGTAGGGTTTCCTGCCTGAGCAGGGGATTGGACTCGATGACCTCCAAGGTCCCTTCCAATTTTATTATTATTATTATTATTCTCACCAACATATTGATTATTCAAGGTAAACATTGTGATGGTTGTAGCACAACATATTTGGGGCACCAGATGGAGAAGGACTGCCATATTATTTATGTATTTAATAAATTTATATGTCCACCTAATTCACCTCCACTAGGTTTACACGTTAAAAATATACAAAATGAGAAGTCCATAACACGCTCCACCCCCAACCAGCAGCAACAACCACACAATTATTTGTCTATGAAGATTCTCAGTCATCCAGGTCATGGTTGTCGCAAAGGTGCTTTTTCAAGAGGCAACCGGACTTTATTTTTCCTTGAAGATGTTTCGCTTCTCAAAAAGGTCATCTACATTAAAGTTCAACAGCCCTCTCTCAACAGAGGGGGAGGGATATGCCACCACCTTTCTCCTGTTTACAACACAGTCTTTTCAGCAGTTCCAAAAAGGTTCCGTACCCATTTGCACTATTCAGGTGACCCTGAGAGCATGGATAAATCTCCAAGTGGCCTCAACAACTCTCAGAAAGAATGTTAATGACCAGATGCAAGGAGTATAATAAATTCTTCCATTCTCCATCATTCAGTCAGAACTGAAGAAGCTTCTTGGATGAGATGAATGTCTTCAAGGGACCTTGAAGACCTTGAAAAAGCAACTTTGTGAAACACATTTATTTATTTATTTATTAAACAAATTTATATGATTGCCCACTTTTACAATATTAAAATTTCACAATGTAAAATATATTTGGAAAAAGAATCTATTTCTTCAGGTGATTAAAATGTTTTTTTATAGAATATCCTAGTTTTTCCTCATTATGCATTATTTGTATGAACTGGTTCTATAAAAGAATGCAATATATGTATATGTACTATTTCAGGATATCAGATTAGTGCAGCATAGTGGAATTCTGGGTGATGTTCAATTGCAAGCTAAACATCTCTGAAAGAGCAGGGATGATGGCACTGTGGCAGAGTCTGGTGACCAGATGAAAATTTCTAATTAGCAGAGTCTCTCTGCATAAGAAAAGACTGTGAGATGACCTCTCTGTACTCTGGACCGCTGATCCCCATGAGGAGATTTCAAGAAACATTGTTTTTGTACTTGATTTGTGAATTGAGAGATGGGGCAATGAGGTCTGTAATGGA
>NW_015392335.1:0-4735 GCF_001527695.2 Protobothrops mucrosquamatus | reverse complement strand
AGCAGGGATGATGGCACTGTGGCAGAGTCTGGTGACCAGATGAAAATTTCTAATTAGCAGAGTCTCTCTGCATAAGAAAAGACTGTGAGATGACCTCTCTGTACTCTGGACCGCTGATCCCCATGAGGAGATTTCAAGAAACATTGTTTTTGTACTTGATTTGTGAATTGAGAGATGGGGCAATGAGGTCTGTAATGGACCAAGGTTTGAAAAACAAGTACTTTCTTAACCATTATTGGATACAATCAATTTAAAGCAATCTTCAGATCAGCAGAATAAGGGAAAACTACATGGTGAATAAAGTGTCTTTCAGAATCAAAGGAGATGGGGAAAAAGAATGATTTTAAATCATTAGCAAAGAGCTTAATAAGGATTTGATATATAGTTGATAAAGGAAACTGTAATTTTGAAAGATTAAGCTTTATCAAAAGCTGTTTTGAAAGTATTGGAAATTAATAGACAAATGGACTGGAATTTTGTGAAAATATTGTTTTTTTTAATATTAAAGAACACAGACACTTGGTGGAGTTTATAAAACAAGATAATATAAGGGACTATATGACTCTATGGAGTGTAAAATAAGACTAAAGTATTAAGGGGAAGGACTAACCTACAGAATAAAGGGATCACTACAAAGATATTTCAGAATACTAGATGGTTTTAAGATTGATAATCAAAAGATGAAAATATTAACAAACATAGTAAAATTCAGGATCAAACAGAATTGATGAAGAAAACTTATTTTAAGATTGAGAAAACAGTAAAATATTTGGATATTGCTATTATTTCAAGATATAAAATAAAGTTTAAAAGGACATGTTAAAATGGGAGAAATCGCATTTGTCATTGTTGGGGAGAATTTCTGTGAAAAAGATGAATATTCTGCATAAAATTACAATCTTTTTTCAGACAAACCTGATTTGCCAACTAGTACACCATTTAAACAATGGCAAAAAGACAAATTGATATTTGTATTTCAAGGGAAAAAGGCAGAAGTTAAATATAAGGTGTTACAAGATGAAACGGAATTAGGAGGGTTAGGTTTATCTGATATGAAATTGCATTTGCAGATTGTTTGGTACAAGATGAAAGAATGAATGTAATTGAGAAATAAACGTTTTACAGGTAGAAGAACATGACCTGAGATTTGGGTGGCATGGATACTTCTGGTATGATAAGGTTAACATAGTTTTTAAAAGTCATAGTGTTAAACATGACATATTGAAAGTATGGAATAGATACAAACCCTGATTGTGTCCAAAATACTTTATAGCTCTCAGCAGAAGAAGTGGCTTATAGACAAAAATAATAGGTAAAGATAAATTTTTAATGTATTGTGAGATAGTGGAATCAAAGCTAATATAAAATAAAATCAAGAGAACCAATGACATGTACACACACACACACACACACACACATACATATATGTATTAATCACAGTCGATTTTGAATACATAGCAGAAAAATGTGTAGTTGAAAGGATTGAAATTTATATTATGTTATAATCTTAAGAAAAAAAATAAAATGATGTACTGTTGGTAAATGGTAAATAAGCAAAATGTACTTTCTATTTTTATTGAAAAGGTGAAAAATAAGAAGGGTTATTTTATCATGTTAGGTGAACATATAAAAAAGCTGGAAAATTATTTCATTTCTATAGAACTCAATAAGTGACTTGAGAGACAAGTTAAAATATAATTGTTCTTATAGTGAAGAAAATCAGAAGCAACTTATCTTCTATATCTTTCTTCAGGAGAAAATATTTGTAGCTCAGGGTTAAACTGTGGGCTCCTTGGTGCTCTTTTGCAGATGTTTCATTATCAAACTAAGTAACATCATCATGCTAGTAGGGAGTGGGATTTGCTCTCAATATATATTCTAACGCAGTGATTCTCAACCTTTTTAATGCCGCGACCCCCAACCGGTCGTAAGTTGAGGACTAAACCGGTCGTAAGTTGAGGACTAAACCGGTCGTAAGTCGAGGACTACCCAACCGGTCGTAAGTCGAGGACTTTCCCTGCCCGGGAGCACCGCGCATGCGTGGTTTCGCCCCCTGCGCCGGCCGAGGCGTAGCTGGCAAGCGGCAGAGACGGAGCAGGCCGACCACCAGCTGGCCCAGCCCAAGGGAGGTAAGGCACCCGCCGGAAAAAAATGGCAGACAAAAAAAATGGCGGACAGCCTTGCTTGGCGACCCCCGTGAAATGGTCGATAGACCCCAAATGGGGTCGCGATCCATAGGTTGAGAAACGCTGTTCTAACGGCTAATCCTGTGTTAGTGGGAATGATATTGGTGGTTCTTTTTACCGTTAGCTTGTTTGAAAGTTCCTTGATTGAGGTATCGTTTGCTTCTTGATTATTAGTCTAAAATTAATCTTGGTATTAATCTCTACTCATCCGGATTGCAGGTGAGGAGTTGTTTGGGTGTTTTTATTCTTGTTGGCTTGTTGAATGTCTCTTTTGAATGGTATGTGAATGTTGTTTGCCTTAGTGCCTATTAATGGCTGATTTGTCAGAGTGACAGGCATCTAGGAATTCTCTGGCATTGGTAACATTCTCTATTTGATAATATTTCTCTAATGGTTGATAAGCTACCTACCTGTCACAGATATCTTTAAAAATAACAGGCAAATTAAAAATCATTCAAAAATTGACACATTAAAAGTATTTGTTTACAATATCATCCTCACTCACTCCCCTCCCCACCCCCAGTCTCTACCATCTAAAGTGTATGATGAAGGGTAAATGCAAATAAAGCTTCTCTTCCCCATTCATGGCTTGTGAAAGCTATTTATTATGATCAAATATTGACCTGACTTTCCATTAAGATGCTGCATTTACAGAGCTATTTCAGCAAATGAGTCACATAAGAAACTGCATGCTGATCTCCATGGCAACCAGGTTATAGACTCTACCAATATAACTACTAAATCCAAGGCTATCCCTTATATACAGTTGGAATAAATGTAAAGAAAGACTTAAAACTTCAATGATTAGCAATTCATTGTGAGATTAGCTTTAATAACAAGATGGCTACAGCTTGAAATGTCATTAAAAGGAAAGATTAGGACATGAAAGATGTAATAGAAAGATGTAAGAGTTTGATTTTCCATGATAATATCAATCTTTGCAGTCAAGGGAATATAATTGAATTAAGTTCTTTCTAATAGTGAAACTATAATCCTAGTAATCCTATATATACTGTTATGTATTAGTAAATTCTTTTTTTAACATTATTGATTTTCAAAAACACAACATTAAAACAGACAGAAGAAAAAATAATAAAGAAAAAAGAGGTAGAAAAAGGAATAAAAAATAAAGAAAATATAAAAAGAATGATTCCTGACTTCTTTTGGTTCAGACATGGATAAAAATATACATCAAACTTTTACTCTAAAGTTAACATTTGATTACATAACTTCTTGTCATGCAGGGAATTCACTGGAGAAAGCAATTATGTTTGGAAGAGTCAGCAGTAAATGGAAACCAGGCCACCAAAGAACATGGTGGCTGGACAACATCAAAGGTGACACCAGCCAGAGTATAGAACAGTTCAAAGAAGTAGTGCAAGATAGGAAGATGTGGAGAGATCTGCCCATAGAATCTCTAAGGGCCGGACATGATTGAATGGATAACATCATCATCATCCACATTATTTCTATAATCCAATGTAAATCTAATCAAAAGATCCGAAAATCAACATTTCATTTCTTTCTGTTTCTTGCAAAAATTCCAAGTGTTTTCCAAATAGAAACAAAATTAATTAAAGTCTTTTCTTTAATCAAGGCTATCAATTCTGCTATATCCACCAATTCCATCAGCTTCATCATCCATTCTTCCAGTGTAGTATTTGTGTATCTTTCAACCTTTGTGCATATAAAAGTCTTTTATCATACATAAAAAAGAAAGTTCCATGAGATGCTTCCATTTGTTTGTCGGTTAAGCCACAAAGAAAAGTTTCTGGTTTCAATTGTATATTCACTTTAAAAATCTTTTGAATCAAAATACACAGTGATCCCTTGAATGTCCACCAAAGATGAACAAATACTCTCAATTTGGTTACATTTCCAATAAATATTTGAAATTCCCTTATACATGTTTGACTATTTGTCCAGTGTCATATACCAGTGATACATCATTCATTATGGTATGAAAAGATGCAGCAAGAAGCTACAGTTTCCCTATGGTCAGAATTTTCTAATTTCTTCTCATTTGATTGGAGACTATATGGGCAAAGCAAGCATGTATTCTAGTAGTGTGAATTTATTTATGCTTGCTTATCGTTAATCTTCCAGTGCATTGCTGAGGAAATGGTAGATGTTTTCTATCAAAGGAAGAAATGCTTTATATTAGGATGAGCAAAATGGAAAATTCCCAAAAATATTCTGTTTTTCTCCAAAACTTGCATGTGCCTATTGGAATGGCCAACCCAAGTTTTTAAGCAATAATTTATACATTTCTTTAAGTGTATTTTCTAGAAATAGACCAATTATATGTCCAAAATGCTGTATACCACTTTCTAGAAGACAGATTTCCATAATCATGTCACGCAACATCTACAAATTTAATTAGCTTATTGCAAAGGGGAAAAAAAGATGTACTCTAGAAATGGAGTGCACAAGTTTGCAGTTAACTATTCTGCACAGTAGCAGAATCTCATGTTGTCATGGTTTTAAATTTACAATAGAAATGATATGTGAGGTGCCTCAAGGCTAACACCTGTTGTAAACAAAAAGGA
>NW_015392334.1:12817-18814 GCF_001527695.2 Protobothrops mucrosquamatus | reverse complement strand
GCCAAATTCCAAAGCAAATTGAATATCATTTTCAGGAAAAATGGAAACAGACAACCGTTGATATTTTAGGTTAGAAAAGGAACATAAATGTGGGAGCCAATGCTTTCTGTCTTAAAGTATCAGTTGTCTCATCTGAGTTGAGGTTAAGTGCTGGTGGTTTCATTTTATTTGTTCATTATTTCGTGGAGTCGTGGAATGGAAGAGTTGGGAGGCCCCACTGAGGCCCATCACCATTTCAGTGAAATAATCCATCATGGCAGCCTTCTGACAGCTTCTGTTGAAACTCCTCCTTCTGGGACAGCCTAGCAGCACGGATGATGCTCTAGTTTGGGTAATGGAATGTCTGCAGGAAAACCACCAAGCTCAGAGAGTGCCAAGGACTCCACAGTCCTCCTCCTCCTCCTCCTCCTCCTCCTCCTCCTCCTCCATCCTCCATCCTCCATCCTCCATTCCACAAACCCAACTCCCTTCTAGTACTGATGATGTTACCTAGTCGGGTAATGGAATGTCTGCAGGAAAACAACCAAGCTCAGAGAATGCCAAGGACTCCACAGTCGTCATCGTCCTCCTCCTCCTCCTCCTCCTCCTCCTCCTCCTCCTCCTCTATCCTCCATCCTCCATTCCACAAACCCAACTATCTTCTAGTACTGATGATGTTAACTAGTCGGGTAATGGAATGTCTGCAAGAAAACCACCAAGCTCAGAGAGTGCCAAGGACTCCACAGTCCTCCTCCTCCTCCTCCTCCATTCCACAAACCCAACTCCCTTCTAGTACTGCTGATGTTACCTAGTCAGGTAATGGAATGTCTGCAAGAAAACAACCAAGCTTAGAGAGCGCCAAGGACTCCACAGTTCTCTTCTTCCTCCTCGTCCTCGTCCTCCTCCTCCTCGTCATCCTCCTCGTCCTCCTCCTCCTCCACCTCCTCCTCGTCCTCCTTCCTCCATCCTCCATTCCACAAACCCACTTCCTTCTAGCACTGATGGTGTTATCTAGTTGGGTAATGAAATGTCTGCAAGAAAACAACCAAGCTCAGAGAGAACTCCAGGACCTCTCGTGTCAACCCTGTGTTACAAATATTCTCCTTTGTTGTTACCATTCTCATTTTAAGCCTGAGCTACAAATATTCTCCTTTACAGTCTACCCCACTGTTGAACAGCTCTTTGTCACGCTTACGGCCATTGCGAAATCCCATGATCACATGATCAAAATTCAGACGCTTGGCAACTGACTCATATTTATGACGGTTGCAGTGTCCCGGGGTCACGTGATCCCCCTTTTGCAACCTTCTGACAAGCAAAGTCAATGGGGAAGCCAGATTCATTTAACAACCATGTTGCTAACTTAACAACTGCAGTGACTCACTGAACAACGGTGCAAAAAGGGTCGTAAAATGGGGCACAAGTCTCTTGACAACTGTCTTGCTGAGTAACATAAATTTTGGGGTCAGTTTCGGTCATACCTTGAGGATTACCTATATCAGTGATGGCGAACCTTTTAGAGACCAAGTGCCCAAACTGCAACCCAAAACTCACTTATGTATCATCGGGTGCTGGGTGGGTGTGGCCCATTGGGTGGGCGTGGCTGCGGTGGTAACAGCAGACAGGGTGGGACTAAAAGGTTCAATCAATTCCAACTTTGCAAGATCTTTTTTTTCCCCGCGAGAAGTTGAAATTGATGGATTGACTGAACCTTTTTTTTTTTTGCACACGGCAGCGGAGGCCTAAAGTGAAAAGGTTTTATAAAACCCAGCTGAAGGCCTAGGACTGGGGCGACGGCGCGCGTGCCCACAGAGAGGGCTCTGCGTGCCACCTGTGGCACGTGTGCCATAGGTTCGCCACCACGGACCTATATCCTGCATCCCTGCTCTGATGGGTCACATAGGTGTAACTGGGAAAAGGCAGTCCTTCAAATAACTGGCCTCAAGCCATGTATGGCTTTAAAAGAGGACAACCAGCATCTTGAATTGGACCCGGAAGCAAATCAGCAACCAAGATGTGTGGACTTCAAGTCCCAGAATTCCCCAGTCAGCATTCTGGGAATTAAAGTCAACATGTTTTTAAAATTGCTGAGATTGAAGAACATTGATTACAGTCAGAGATATCATGTACTCTTTAGCATGTATTTCCTGCTGTAACGTGATTGAAATAATGGCGGATATCTTTCAGTCCCTGACCTTGCACACCCAGAAAGAATGTAATGGATTTTAATAAAACATAGAGTGATAAAAAAAGCTAAATTTATAGTTCCTTCTCCTCTGCCGTTAATCCCTTGTTAGAGTGTATTAACTTGTAAGTGGTGGTATGCTAGGAATTGCTTATTAAGGTTATACTAAATGGGTCAATATTGCATCAATAATTCAAAGTGTAATTTAGCAGTATAATTATACAATAATACATTAGCACAGTCCCCTTTTTTCTGAGCAAGGCTGGCCCTTCTAGTTACACACATTCTAGATTGTGTATATATAAATAAAAATGCAAATGTTCGTTTGTTCAAAATCTTAAATCTCCGAAAGTTCTTCACCGATTGCTTTGAAATTTTGACACAACATTGCATTCGAATACGCGCGTGTTTTTATATACCTACTATTATATAGATGTAACACCTGTGACAGGTAAAAACATGCTTTTTTGAAAAACACCGCCATCTGTTGGCTGAGTGAATGAGAGCCACAGCAACGTGTGGCCGGGTACAGCTAGTATGTATATATATATATATATATATATATATATATATATATATATATGTGTGTGTGTGTGTGTGTGTGTGTGTGTGTGTGTGTGTGTGTGGGTGTGGGTGTGGGTGTGGGTGTGGGTGTGTATGTATGTATGTATATATTATTCGGGTTTTCTCCCGCGTAAAATTGGGAGACACTTCCAATTTTACGCGGGAGAAAACCCGAATAACCAAAGACCTATATATGTATGTATGTATGTATGTATGTATGTATGTATGTATGTATGTATATATAAAAGATGGGCCATATTAGGTTTTCTGACAGGTCTGGGTGGAGACAGGAATCTATTTCAAATGAATTTGGACCCTGATTTTGATTTTTTCCCCCTGAACTACACATATATATTTACTGCAACATCAATAAATAAAGTGTTCCAAAGAAAACTATGCAGAATATTGGAAAATGGGAAAAAGAGGTTTTTATCTTTCCCTCACTAAAAGGATCATCAATAAAATACAGGTAGTCCTCGACTTACAATCACAGTTGAGCCCAAACTTTCTGTTGCTAAGTGAGACAGATGTCAACTGGTTATGCCCCATTTTATGACCTTTCTTGCCACAGTCGTTAAGTGAATCGCTGCAGCTGTTAAGTTAGTAACACGGTTGTTAAGTAGAATTTGACTTTGCCTGTCAGAAAGTCGCAAATTGTGATCACGTGACCCGGGACACTGCGGCCGTCATAAATATGAGCCAGTCTGAATTTTGTTCATGTGACCACGGGGATAATGCAACGGTTGTTAAGTGTGAAAAATGGTCATAAGTCCCTTTTTTCAGTGCTGTTCTCACTTTGGTTACTAAATGAACTGTTGTCAGTCAGGGGCGACTTGTAATTAAAAATAGTATAGGTGTATGCATGGCTACAGAGGTGGAAATATACACCATATTTAATAGGTAATTGTGTTCTTCACATCGTATTCCATTCCTACAGTTCTTGTGCTTGCTGAGTGTTTGCTTGCAGGCATTTCATTACCCAACTATGGAATATCTTCAGGACAAGTGGGTGTGGGGTTCGCTGCCTATATATACCCATGTTTACCCGAAAATAAGACCGGGTCTTTTTTTTTTTTTTGCCTCCAAAAGAGACACCCGGTCTTATTTTCAGGGGGTGCCTTTTTTACTCAACTCTGGCACTGACAGCCTGCCTAGCTGATCCACTTCTTCTGGGGCTGAAGGAGCAGCTTCATTCTGCAGCTGCATTCTGGCCTGCAGTTTGCAGTTGGTCCTTTTCGCAAGGCCTCTGCAGCCGAGTACGGCGCTATGCTCGGTTCTCAGCTGCAGTGGCCTTTCCAGAAATGCAGGCCTGACTGAGAAATGCAGGCCTGGCTGCAGAAGAGGCCTCAGAAGAAGTGGGCCGGCGAGGAGAGGCCTGGCTGCAAGCTGAGTGGGTGCGGGGTGTGTGGGGCAGCTCCACACTCCCCACCCTCACCCTAGCTTGATTTTTAAGTGTGTGCCTCACCCCAAAACGAGGGCTTATTTTTGAGATAGGGCTTATATTAGGCCCGCCCCCCCAAAAATCAAGCTAGGGCTTATTTTCGGGGTAGGCCTTACTTTCGTGGAAACGGGTATGAAGTAGCTTTCCTTGCCAGTTTTGATTAGAATATTGCTTTCTGCCTGATTGTTTGCATGGTGCTGATCACTGCTTATCTCAGAGGTAGTCAACCTTGGCTCTTTTATGACTCGTGGACTTCAATTCCCAGAATTCCTGAGCCAGTTTAGCTGGCTCAGGAATTCTGGGAGTTGAAGTCCACGAGTCATAAAAGAGCCAAGGTTGACTACCCCTGGCTTATCTGAATGTGGGTTGCTGGAAGGGGAGTGTTGTAGTCATTTTGTTTCGTTCCCACGTTTTTTTCTCTCGTCTCATTTGAATGGTGCGTTAATGTGGTTTATCTCTATGTGTTTATAATCTTTTGATAAGTATTCATGTCGGGTGCTTACAAAACCTTTTCTGTTGTTTTTTTCCTTCCTTTGACTGAGCATGCTGAGAGTTTGCAAATTTCAGTTCTGCTTGAGGAAAGAAGTTTTCTTAAGCATCTCAGCTGAATCCTAGCCGTCATATCTATCTTTAAACACGTTGCCAAATTAATAAAATGTAAATTTCAAAAATAAAAGAAAGAAACAAAGCAAAAAAAACCTCTTCCAGAATTGTTTCACAGATTCAGAACTTGCCAAGGTGCTGAAGATGTTATTTCAAAAACTGGAGAAGCATCCAGAGCCGTGCTTATGGAGTTATCTGTTGTGATTTATTTTGGTCACCACCACACAAAAAAAGATGTTGAGACTCTGGAAAGAGTGCATAAAAGAGCAACAAAGATGATTAGGGGGCTGGAGTCCAAAACATAGGAAGAACGGTTGCAGGAATTGGGTGTCGTGATTCCGTGCCAGCCTGTGTTCCCAACAGCTGAGTCTGAGGAGGAGGTGGAGGAGGCATTTGAAGGGCCATCAGGGTCAGAAGGAGGCTCTGATGAATTACAAGACTCACGGTTTGAGGAAGAGCCTGGGCCCTCCAGTCGTTTTCCTGATGAAGCTCAGCTGTGTGAGGAGAATGAGTCAGACTCGGAAGACTCAAACCTGATGGACATACTAATTGATGCTCGCACACGCAGGCAATTAGCGAGAGTAAATCAGCAGCAGTCAATGCGACTACTCCAGGGAAAAAGGAGAAGGCACTGAGAGGCAACGTCCTGGGACTGCTGTATAAAAAGAGGAGGTGTGGGCGGTGCTGGTTGCTGAAGGCAACCGTTTGCAAAGTACTTCATGGGATCCTGTTCTGTTCGTCTTGCCTGTGACTACTCTTCTGTTGCATCGTGTTTCATGTGGACTATTTCCTCCATTTGGATGGTGTTTTGTTGCTTTTGTTTCTGGACTCTTTGTCAGGTTTCTCACCCATATTAAAGGGGTTTGTTTTGTTTAAGTCTCCAGCCTATTTTATCAACAGGGGTTTGGTCCTTGTGCCTTTAACAAGGACAGCTATAGGCTGGGATAGAACATTGGGTATGGCTAGTCTAGAGAAAAAAAGGACTAGGGCAGATTATAAATGGAAGTCTTACAGCCCCTAGAATTAAGGAGAAATTTCTGAGAACAATCAACCAGTAGAACGGCTTGCCTCCAGAAGTTGTGGGTGCTTCAACACGGGTGATTTCTAAGAAGAGATTGGACAGCCACTTATTTGAAAGGATGTGTGGTCTCCTTCTTGAGTAGGGGGCTGGACTCATTGACCTCCAAGGTCCCTTCCAACTCTGCTAGCCTTTTATTCTGTATTC
>NW_015392334.1:11372-12663 GCF_001527695.2 Protobothrops mucrosquamatus | reverse complement strand
AGGAGAAATTTCTGAGAACAATCAACCAGTAGAACGGCTTGCCTCCAGAAGTTGTGGGTGCTTCAACACGGGTGATTTCTAAGAAGAGATTGGACAGCCACTTATTTGAAAGGATGTGTGGTCTCCTTCTTGAGTAGGGGGCTGGACTCATTGACCTCCAAGGTCCCTTCCAACTCTGCTAGCCTTTTATTCTGTATTCTGTTCTGATTAAATGGACCAAAGACATCAGATGGATTTTAAAGATGTGATTGGTGGTTTCTAAGCAGGCAATGTGTAGTTGGCATACAAAGCCTCAAAAAGGCATAGTTGTCACTGACACTTTCTTGTGTTTTGTTCACACTCATTCTAATATCTGCATGACCTTTGCGATTCATTTCCTTCATTTCAATTTTTATTTAGAATGTGCTGTTGGAAAGCATTGAAAAAAAAGAAAGCGATTCGGAACAGGAAAGACCTCCAGCAGTTTCCAGGAGTGAACGAATGAAAAGGTGTAGATCGGAGATCAGCAACAGAGAAGCTCTGGGCTGTTGTTCAGCCAAATATCGTTCCAAAATTAAATAGCGGCGGAACAGACTCAAGCTGTTTTTCCTGAACTTTTGACCAAGAATTTTTAATGCATGTGCACAGACCTAAAAAGTTTAACAATTTATGGGGAGAGATTTATAATCCGGTAACTCAAAGAAGCGAGGACCTAGGAAAAGATTCTCAAATGCTGTGATGTTTTTATTTATCTATTCGTCTATTTTATTTATTGATGTCTGTCTTTATTTATATTCCACTCTTATTATTATATTCCACTTTTATTATTTTTATACTCCTTCCTCCTCCTATTTTCTCCACAGTAACAACTCTGTAAGATGGGCTGGGCTGGGCTGGGCTGAGAGAGAGTGACTGGCCCAAAGTCATCAGCTGGCTTTCATGGCTAAGGTGGAACTAGAACTCACCATCTCCTGGTGATTGGGCCAAAATCACCCAGATGGCTTTCATGCCTAAGGCGGGACTAGAACTCACTGTCTCCTGGTGATTGGGCCCAAATCACCCAGATGGCTTTCATGCCTAAGGCGGGACTAGAACTCACAGTCTCCTGGTGATTGGGCCAAATCACGAACCTGACTTTCATGCCTAAAACGGGACTAGAACTCACAGTCTCCTGGTGATTGGGCCAAATCACCCAGATGGCTTTCATGCCTAAGGTGGGACTAGAACTCACAGTCTCCTGGTGATTGGGCCAAATCACGAACCTGACTTTCATGCCTAAAACGGGACTAGAACTCACAGTCTCCTGGTGATT
>NW_015392334.1:3038-10943 GCF_001527695.2 Protobothrops mucrosquamatus | reverse complement strand
TTCTTCAGCTGACAGCCCATCATGGCTGAGCCTGCTTAAACTCACACAGCTGATTAACACCTACACTGTCACTCTTGTGTACCTGGGAGGGAAGCAACAGGCTTGTTCGACAGATGCAAGGTTAAAGTGAAGAGATGGCCCTGCAGGGATAGTTGCCATCTCCGGTTTTCTGCTGCCGAACCAGACCGAGAATTTAATATGTTGCCTCACATCCCTGGGGTCTTTTGTTGACGATCTTAATGACAGGGCTCATCAAAGTAAAGGAACAGAAGATGAAAGAAAAGTCATTGCCAACAGGATGAAAAAGCTCTGCGATTTTAGAAGCACTTAGTTCATGACTTTGGAAAAACTATTTATCAGAACGGCCTACATCAGACAATGCCTCTTTCCAGGCTCTGTCATTTAAACAGTGACAGAAGGATATATCTAAATTTATATGACAGGGGAAACAAAAATGAGTTAAATGTAAGGTGTTGCAAGGTGCAAAGGAAAAAAAGAGGATTGGATGGACCTGATTTGAAATTGTGTTAATAACAACAACAACAACAACAACAACAACAACAACAACAATGATAATAATAATGATAATATTAATAAAGTTAGAAGGGACTTTGTAGGTCATCTAGTCCAACCCCCTGCTCAGGCAGGAAACCTTATATACCATTTCAGACAAATGGCTGTCCAGTCTCTTCTTAAAAACTTCCAGTGTTGGAGCATTCACCGCTTCTGGAGGCAGGTTGTTCCACTGGTTAATTGTTCTGACTGTCAGGAAGTTTCTCTTTAGTTCTAGGTTGCTTCTCTCTTTGGTTAGTTTCCATCCGTTGCTTCTTGTCCTGCCTTCAGGTGTTGTTTGGTTTGGATGAAAGAGTAGACGTGGCTGAGAAATAGAAGACTTTTGGACTTAGAAGGATATGACTTGAGATTTGGATGGCATGGATAATTGTGGTATGGTAAAGTCAAGGTTAATGTGGACTTTAACAGTCATTCCAACATTCAAATGAATGTTGGAAATGTAACAACTGTAAAGAAGGAACTTTTTATCATTTATGGGGAACATGTGATAAAGCAAAGAAATATTGGAGTAGGTTTCATATTTTAATGCAGAAAATTCTTAAAGTGAATATAATGATTACACCAGAAATTTTCCTTCTGGGTCTAATGGAAAAAAACTTGGAGGAAAAAAATTGGAAGTCTGATTTTATATATGTTGACGGCAGCAAGACTGCTTTACGCACAAAAATGGAAGGATGTTTCGATTCCCACCATGGACAAATGGCTACAAAAGTTGATGGAATTAGCAGAGATGGCTAAATTGACTGTTTTGATAAAAGAAAAAAAATAGATTTTACTTTTGTTTCTACTTGGAAACTGCTTCTAGACTTTGTGCTTGAGGGGGAAAAATGATACTATGATTTTGGGTTTTACTGATTAGATTGATTTGTTGATATAGAAATGGCTAGTTCATACTACTATGGAAATGTAAAAAGTTGAGGTTTGATGTAAATGCCTTATTTTACTGCAACAGAGGGAGTCAGAAGTCAATTCCCCTTTTTTTCTTTCTCCCCTCCCTTTCCACAATTCTCTTTTTCCCCCTTCCCCTACCTTTGTTCCCTATTATTTGCTTTTGTATCTTCGTATTTTATGCTGTAAGTGAATGAAAATCATAATAATAAAAAAAGAAGTTATGCTAGACCCACCATAATGAGAATATGGAATATGGAGTAACCTGAATAGCTTTCCTATATTGGATTTACAAAAGAGACTTGTTAAAGTTTTGAAAAAAATTGGTGAGAAGAAACAAAGAAAAAATGAAAAGAAATCCATATTATTTGAAGTGATTAAAAATCAAGATTGTTCTTCTTCTTCTTGTGCCATATCCGTTATCGGACGTTGGCGATCATGTTGGAGATCCTGTTTTTATCAGCAGCTGCACAAAAAAGTGCTGCTGAGTTTTGTCCAAACCAGTCCCTTAGATTTTGAAGCCACGATGTTCTTCTTCTGCCTGGACCTTGTTTGCCTTCAATCTTTCCCTGGAGGATTAAATGGAGTATGCCGTATTTTTCTGGGTGTCGCATCACATGTCCGAAATATTCTAATTTTCTTTTTTTAATTGTTTTGATGATTTCCCTTGGCTTTCCCAGGCGGTTTATGACCTCCTCATTTCTGATCTTGTCAACCCAGCTTATACGTAACAGCCGCCTGTCAATCCACCTTTCAAATGTTTCTAGTCTCTTCAGGTGGCCTTCTGTCAGAGACCAACTCTCTACTCCATAGAGCAGGGTAGAAAAAAAATATAGCATCTGACAAGCCTGATTTTCAGTATTAGGCTTATGTCATGACTGCAGAAGACCTTTTTCATTTTGAATACAAGATTGTTAAAAGTAAAAAAAAAAATAGAGTTGGTTTATTTGATCAAGGTTAAAATAGATATGTTGTTATTTCTGGTAACTTTTAATGGATTTTTTCTGACCATGATTGAATGCCAAGATTTTAAGGATTTGTTTGGAGGTTATGGGAATATCTATATAATTATATATAATTTATATAATATATAATATATATTATATATATTATATATTATACAATATAATTATATAATATATAATTTGGATATATATCCAAATTTCTTTTTCTGACAGTTAAAGAATTAAATTGGGAGACTAAGATTTGCTCTCGAAATGGCCATCTTAGTCTCCCAATTTAATTCTTTAATTCTTTGTCAGAAAAAGAAATTTGGATTTGTAAATGTTTCACAGTTGCGACTTGAACTGTATTTTAAGTGAAGGTCATAGGTTATTAAAATTGTTTATACTTGTGATGAAGGGGGATGTCCTTTCTTTCTTTTTTCTTTCTTTCTTTCTTTCTTTCTTTCTTTCTTTCTTTCTTTCTTTCTTTCTTTCTTTCTTTCTTGTTGTTAATTTTTTCTTTCTTTTCTATATTTCTGTTTTCTCCACTTTCCATTTTTTTCTATTTCTGTAGTTTATATTAGTTTTTAATCTTTATAAGGTTAATATTTAATAAAACTATTATTTTAAAAAAAAGAGACTATGGAAGAGATACGAACTCAGGGCAATTTACTTGCCACTCTACAGCAGATTATAAATATCACATATTCTATCCTACTGTTAGTATATATACCTTCTGTGTTCCCCATATTTGATCCGTGAGACTCCTTAACGGCGGAGTAGCATGCGTGGAATGGGCCATTAATTACTATTTGCATCTAAGACACTCTCTGTGTGCAATTAATAATTCATCCTGAGAAAACAACTCATCCTTTGTAAACAAACAAGGGGATTAACTCCCCGAATGGGGCTGAGGGTCTCAACATAAGATGTTAGAATCTTGGACTATTCTTGTAGACCTCTCTGGAATGTTAAGGATCAAAGAAAGGTAATGAGTGTTAATGTTCTATAATGAACTAGAATTAATTACATGGTGTGAAGGCATTCTCTCTTCAAATAGCATGGGCTAAAAGGATTTAAAACAATTATACCAGACATGTCAAACACAAGGCCCGGGGGCCGGATGCGGCCCGCGAAGTGGTTTCATGTGGCCTGCGAAGCCATCCTGGAAACAGTGAGGGAACGACCCCAGCTGCCTTGACCCTGGCCCAGGCCGGCCGGGAGCCAATGTACAATTTTGTGGTGGCCCTCTATGCTGAAACGCATTCAGTCTTAGCTCCATAAGTCCCCCCCCCGCATGGCCTGAGAGGAACAGTGAGGCTCCTCCAGTGGACCATGCCTTGGCACTTGCCCCGGTCCCACCCCCTTCTGCCAGAGACCCTCAGATCTATCACACTCCTACCCAGGCCCCACAGGCACCCTTGACGCAAACGATGTAGAGCTGGCCACACCCACCCAGTAGGCCGCACCCACTCCATCCATGCCCACCCAGTAGGCCGCACCCACCCTGGCCACACCCACCCGGCCCCCTGAGGGCAACCGCAATACTGATGCGGCCCTCAATGAAATTGAGTTTGACACCCCTGAATTATACCAAGAACAATAATCAAAAGTTCAGCCTGGAGCTATGAGCATAACAAAGATAATGTAACATGACAACGTATGTCACATAGGTTATCAAATGTCAACAAACTGACAGGAGTAGCCAACACCCCAGAAGACAAACTCGGGATCCAAAAGGATCTTGACCAACTTGAACAATGGGCCCTATCCAACAAAATGAGTTTCAATGTGGTGAAAAGCAAAGTCTTACATTTAGGCAGGAAAAACCAAAGGTACAAATACAGATTGGGCGAGACCTGGCTTAAAAACAGTAACTGTGAGAGGGACCTTGGAGTCCTGGTGGACGATCACTTGACTATGAGCCAGCAGTGTGCAGCAGCAACCAAAAAAGCTAATACAATCCTGAGTTGTATAAACAGAGGCATAGAATCAAGATCACGAGAAGTACTATTACCGCTTTATAAAAGCCTAGTAAGGCCACACCTGGAACACTGCAGCCAATTTTGGTCACCATACTACAAAAAAGATGTTGAGACCTTGGAAAAAGTTCAGAGAAGAGCAACTAAGTTGATCAAAGACCTGGAGACTAAAACATACGAAGAACGGCTGCAGGACTTAGGTTTGGCTAGTCTAAAGAAAAGAAGAAATAGGGGAGACATGATAGCAGTCTTTCAATATCTGAGGGGCTGCCACAAGGCAGAGGGGGCCAGGTTGTTCACCAGAGCACCAGAGGGAAGGACAAGAAACAATGATTGAAAACCGATCAAAGAGAGAAGCAACCTGGAACTAAGGAGAAACTTCCTAACAGTGAGGACAATCAACCAATGGAACAGCTTGCATCCAGAAATCGTGGGTGCTCCATCGCTGGAGATTTTTAAGAAGAGACTGGACACTCACCTGTCTGAGACAATATAGGTTCTCCCAGTGCTTTTTTTCTAAAAAAAAAAAAGGTGCAGGAACTCACACACATCATACAACCCGCCTTGCCTACCCTACAAGATTCCATCCAAAAAAGGTGCCGGAACTCCGTTCTGGGCGTTCTATGAGAAAAAAAGCCCTGGGTTCTCCTGCTTGAGCTGGGGGCTGGATTAGAAGACCTCCAAGATCCTATCCTATCCTATCCTATCCTATCCTATCCTATTCTATTCTATTCTATTCTATTCGATTCGATTCGATTCAATTCGATTCGATTCTAAATATAACAGAAAGCTTGGACACTAAAACATATGATGGTTGCATGAATTGAGTATGGCAAGTCTAGAGAAAAGGACTAGGGGGACATGATAGCAGTCTTCCAGCTATTTGATGGGGTGCCACAAAGAAGAGGGGGGTCAACTTATTTTCCAAAGCACCAGAAGGCAAGACAAGAAGCAATGGAGAGAAACTAATCAAGGAGAGAACCAACCTAGAACTAAGGAGAAATTTCCTGACACTGAGAACAATTAAGCAATGGAACAGCTTGCTTCCAGAAGTTGTATTTGCTTCATCACTGGAAGTTTTAAGAAGAGATTAGATAGCCACTTGTCTGAAATGGCATAGGGTCTCCTGCTTGAGTAGGGGGTTGGACTAGAAGACCTCCAAGGTCCCTCCCAGCTCTATTCTGATTGATTGAACATCCTTTCCCAATTGCCTTATCTTGAGATGGTCATCGGATTCTTGAATGCGTGACCTATTGATCGCATCCTGATCATATTTCAAGTGGAAAAACAGTCTCCAGAATTTTCAAATCAAGGCAGTCAAATTCACTACAAATGGACAGTGGGGAAAAAAATCATTAGAGTGACTGAAAACAGTAGAAAATAACAAATTCTCTTCGGTCTCGGAGCAATAAGGTAATTTCTTATGGAACAGCTAGGCACTGTGTGCGTCTCTCTGTGTGTGTTTGTCCTTCAAGTCAAGGCATTATTGACTCCTGGTGACTATATGACAAGGTCTTGAAATTTTCTTGGCAACATTTTTCAGAAGCGATTTGCTATTGTCATCTTCCTAAGGCGGGACGACAGCTCACAGTTTCTAGTTTTCTGCTGAGGTTGATGACGGTGTTATCCATGTCCTGTCTGACTCTTGGCGATTCTATGGGCCAGGTTTCTCCACATCTTCTGATCTTGCACTTCTTCTTTGAGTTGTTCTATGCTCTGGCTGCTGTCAGCTTTGGTGGGGTCCTGGTTTCTATGGCTGTGCTTTTAACCACTACACCAAACTGGTATTACTCCTTCTCTTCCTTCCTCTTTTCTTTTTCATCCTTCCTTCTTCTCCTTTTTCTTCTCCTTCTCCTCTTCTCCCTTTTCTTCCCCTTCCCCTTCCCCATTCCTTCTACTTCTACTTCTCCTCTTCTCTTTCCCATTTCCTTCTCCTTCTCCTCCATCTCTTCCTTCCCCACTCCTCCTTCTCCTTCTCCTTCTCCCTCTCTTCTCTTTCCCCATTCCTCCTCCTCCTCCTCCTCCTCCTCCTCCTCCTCCTCTTCTTCTTCTTCTTCTTCTTCTTCTTCTTCTTCTTCTTCTTCTTCTTCTTCTTCTTCTTCTTCTTCTTCTTCTTCTTCTTCTTCTTCTTCTTCTTCTTCTTCTTCTTCTTCTTCTTCTCCCCTTCCCCATTCCTTCTCCTTCTCCTCTTCCCCTTCCCTGTCTCCTTCTCCTTCTCTTGCTCCATCTCGTCCATCTCCTTCTCCTCCCCAATTCCTTCTTCTTCTCTTCCCCTTCCCCATTCCTTTTCCTTCTTCTTCTTCCCTTCCCCATTCCTTCTCCTCTCCCTTCCCCATTCCTTCTCCTTCTTCTCTTCCCCTTCCCCATTCCTTCTCCTCCTCTATCTCCTTCTTCTCCTCCTCCTTCCCCATTCCTCCTCCTTCTCTCTCTCCTTCTCTTCTTCTTCCCCATTCCTTCTCCATTCCTTCTCCCTTTCCTTCTCCTTCTTGTCCTTCTCCTTCCCGTTGTCTCCAGAACTCTATATACTAAAGATTCATTTGTAAACTACATGCCATGTCTTAATAGCAATACTTAATTGGAAACCAACTAAATTCCAATCTGATTCCAAGCACCGGACATAATTTCAGATCTACTCTCTTTTCAAATTAAAATTGGAGAAAGGAAATGGCGTATATTTAACCCACCTTTCCTCTCCTGTTGCCCGTTATATCTATGTGATTTACAGTTCTGTTGTTGTTATGGGAAACATGGCAGGTGTCTAAAGGAGGTTTTAGGGATGGCTGTCTGAGAAAATTAAAAGCTGTTGACAGGAGACTCCCCATTTATTCCTGCAACTATGACACAGTTCAAAGGAGATGAGGTCTGATAATACAAGTTAGAAATGTGACAAGTTTGTTAAGACTACTTCAACTGCCTTACAGCTGAAAACAAGAGAGAGGGAAGGGAGAGCGAAACCATGCTACTAAGGATTCATTGACTGACAAATTGTAATTTTCGGGGCTTAATAATGCTCTGGGGGCAAATCAGAATGGCACATGGATGGTTAGTGGTGAGGTTTGACTATATATATATATAGTCAGGGCAGGGTGCACCGGACCCAAGGCCACAGACAGAAGCAATTAGTAACATCACGCACGCAGGCAGGGGAGGCAGGAGAAAGTTAACTACCGGTGTGAGGACTATAATTAAGGCACAGCCCAATCGCCTGGGACCGGTGACGAGGTCCACAAGCCGGGCGCAGATGATGGATGGCGTATAAAAGAGACTCTCTCATGGACTGGCACGTAACCCTGACGAAGTCGGAAGGAGTCCGACGAAAGCTTGGTGTAGTTTTGTTTTATGTTTTATGTTATTAAACTTTGTATAGTTTGATATACTCCTGGTGTTCACAGTTTGTTTTTGGAAGGATGATCACACCCAGGAGTCACTGTTTTAGTTTTAGTGTTATTAGAATATATATATATATATATATATATATATATATATATATATATATATATATATATATATATATATAT
>NW_015392334.1:0-1741 GCF_001527695.2 Protobothrops mucrosquamatus | reverse complement strand
TCTGGCATCTGAAGCTGCAAATTGTATTTCCCATAATGCCTAATAAATATTTACATAAGAAGAGCTTTAGCAGATTGTCAGAATTGTAAATATTCTTCCAATGCTTATTGGAGTGCTGTTGCTACTTCAAAATCTCCCACCCTGATGTAATTCCAGAAGGCTTTGAAAATGCAGCTGTTCTCCCAAGTGTTGGGTTAAGGGGGATAAAGCCTCTTGTTGGAAGTGTGTTGTGTTGAGTGGCCAGATCCCATCCTATTTATTTATTTTGCAGTGTTTTTTTTCCTCTTAGGTTTTATTTTAGTTATATTGTGTGCTGCTGAGAATCCACTGAAGAGTTGGGAGTGAACTGGACTGGATTGGATTGGATTGGATTGGATTGGATGGGAAGGGAGGGGAAGGGAAGAGAAGAGAGAAGAGGAGAGGAGGGGAGGGGATGAGAAGAGGAGAAGAGAATGAAAACAGTAAGGGATGGTACAGAAAGGAATGGAATGGAATGGAATGGAATGGAGGAGAGGAGAGGAGAGGAGAGGATCAGAACAGTAAGGAATGGAGAGGAGTGCAGTGGAGTGGAGTGGAGTGGAGTGGAGTAGAGTAGAGCAGAGCAGAGCAGAGCAGAGCAGAGCAGAGCAGAGCAGAGCAGAGCAGAGTAGAGTAGAGTAGAGTAGAGTAGAGTGGAACAGAGGAGAGGAGAGGATCAGTAAGGAATGGAATGGAATGGAATAGAATAGAATAGAATAGAATAGAATAGAATAGAATAGAATAGAATAGAATAGAATAGAATCAGAGCTGGAAGGGACCTTATAGGTCATCTAGTCCAACCCCCCACCCAAGCAGGAGACCCTACACCATTTCTGACACATGGAAGTCCAGTCTCTTCTTGAAAGCTTCCAGTGATGAAGCTCCCACAACTTCTGAGCAAACTAATCAGCAACAGCCCTATTTTTCTCTGTGCAATGTTGGTAGGTATGGCTACTTAAGAACATTGCAAGATAGCTTAAGCCGGGGTCAGCTCTTAAGCATGATTTAAGCATGCAAACAAATAGGCATTTAGAATGAAGTCTAAGGAAATAGAAATGTTCACACTGCAGTGACCTTGGAGGTCATCTAGTCCAACCCCCCTGCTCAGCCAGAAAACCCTATGCCAATTCAGGCAAATGGTTGCCCCATCTCTTCTTAAAAACTTCCAGTGATGGAGCACCCACAACTTCTGGAAGCAGGTCATTCCACTGATTAATGGTTCTAACTGTCAAAAATTTTTTTCCTTAGTTCCAGGTTGCTTCCCCTCCTTGATTAGTTTCCATCTGTTGCTTCTTCTCCTGCCTTCAGGTCCTTCAGATTTCCACCAGGCACAGCTGGTGACCTGCTACTCAAGGCAATAGACTCCATAGCCTGCATTCATAGCTGAATCAGATGTTTGCCAGCTACTGGAGAGAGAAAGAGAGAGACAGAGATTTTATTTATTTATTTATTTATTTATTAATTGCATTTATATCCCGCCCTTCTCCTTACGGACTCAGGGCGGCTGACAATTGAATAAAATATTAACATATATACATACTTAATTAAAATTTGATTAAAACGAAATATTTAAATATGTCCAATTTAAAAGTAATTAAAACCCCCTTTAAAATCCCTCAGGCCAGTCCCGCTAGTTGGAACAGCCACGTCTTGAGGGCGCGGCGGAAGGAAGGGAGATCAGGGATCACCCTGATCTCTGGGGGCAGTTCGTTCCAGAGGGTGG
>NW_015392333.1:14414-18816 GCF_001527695.2 Protobothrops mucrosquamatus | reverse complement strand
GGCAATGTTATTTTGGGAGAAAGTCCTTTTAGCGTTTTTAATGCATCACTTAAAAGAAAAAAGAAAAAAAGAACTCAGTTGATATAGACGCCTTTTAATGAAACAAAACATTTTGTCTTTGACTCTGCTTTGAGGGGTGAAAATACCTTATGCATTTCTTTCAACTGCTATAAAGCTCTTACTCGTAAACCAAATTGTTTGGGGAATGAATGACACTTCGCTAATTAAAAAAAATTTTACTAAGACTTTCAAATTCAGTTTATGAACACAAGTTCACAACCATCAACTTTTCAGCACTCAGCCTTTCTTATGGTCCAACTCTCCCAGATTCTGATGAATATTGTTGACGTAAATCCATTGCATTTTTTACTTCCATCATGGCTGGCAGGATTCTAACAATCAGTTATTTATATCTTAAAAGGGCAAATATTTAACATCTTTTCATGAAAAAGTCATGATTTGAGTAGTAGGCTTTCAACTTGGCTAAAAATTCAAGTAAAGTCCAAATGCAGATGTTTTTCAGATTACACTTCAACTTCAACCAATTAGATTTCAGCTTCAGATTTTTTCTCTCTCTCTGATGAAGCATGAAAATATTTGAGGTCTTCCAAATATTTGTGACTCTACTTTTCACAACACAAGAAACATGTTTGGTCCTCTAATAACATTTCATCTAACAACATAAGGATTTTAGAAATTATCTCCTGGAAATTTCATGCAATGTTCAAAGGGTGTTGAGTTAGATGTTAGATTTTGTTTCTGAAGATGGAACGTCGCAGTCCATCTATCCAGAGATAATTTCACTATTTTATGTAAGGAAGTTGAAAAATATCATTTAAAATTTATAGACATTACATTGGCTCAACCTAGGAATAATAATACTAAAAAAAACCCCACCTCTATATTCCCTAGGAATAAAAAAGTCATTCCCTTCTTTGAAAGCTTAAATTGAAAATGCAATTTTGAGTTATTGAAGATAAAGTTATTACAATCTGTCAGAGAGTATCACTGGAAGAAGTATATGCATTGGCAATTAATCCCAAAGGTGCTTTTTTCATGAGGCAACTGGACTTTTTGTGTTTTTTTGAAGATCACATGACCCTGGGATGCTCCAAATATCATAAATAGATGTCAGTTGTCAAGCCTCTGAACTCTGATCATATGACCACGGGAATGTTGCAATAGTCGTAAATGTGATGGCTGGCTATTCCAAAGATGCTTTTTTCAAGAGGCAAGTGGACTTTCTTGATTTTCTTTGAAGATGTTTTGCTTCTCATCCAAGAAGCTTCTTCAACTCTGGCTGGATGGTGGGGAATGGCAGGATTTATACTCCTTGCAGATAGCTGGTCATTTGCCTTCTTTTAGTGAATTTTTGAGGCCACTTGGAGACTTATCTGTGTCCTCAGGATCACCTGAGTAGTGCAAATGGGTGTGGGGATCCTTCTTGGAACTGTTGAAAAGACTGTGTTGTAGACTGGAGATTGATGATGTTGTATCCCTCTCCCTCCGATGAGAGAGGGCTGATCCATTTTGACCCAGATGGCCTCTTTGACCCCTCTTTCAAACCAGCGGTCCTCCCTGTCCAAAATGTGGACTTTGCTGTCTTCAAAAGAGCAGCCTCTGTCTTTTAAATGCAGATGGGCTGCTGACTCTTGCCCTGATGGGTTTGTTCTCCTATGTTGTGCCATGAGTTTATGAAGTGGTTGTTTTGTTTCCACAATGTACAGATCTGCATCTTTGGGATAACTATGACCTGGATGACTGAGAATCTCCATAGACATTGGCAATTAATAATTGTAATCTTTCTGTGAATATTTTACATTGGTTAGGTCTTAGAAGGATGACCTATTTTATTTCAAAATAGCTTCCAAATGCATTTGTTGTTGTTAGTTGCAAAGTCCTGTCCGACCCATCGCGATCCCGTGGACAACATTCCTCCAGGCCTTCCTGTCCTCTACCATCATCTGGAATCCATTTAAGCTCACGCCTACTGCTTCAGTGACTCCATCCAGCCACTTCATTCTCTGTTGTCCCTTTCTTCTATTGCTTCAGGGACTCCATCCAGCCACCTCATTCTCTTTCGTCCCCTTCTTCTATTGCCCTCCATCTTTCCCAGCATTAGGCTCTTCTCCAGTGAGTCCTTCCTTCTCATTAGGTGGCCAAAGGACTTGAGTTTCAACTTCAGGATCTGGCCTTCTAAAGAGCAATCGGGGTTGATCTCCTCTAGGACTGACCGGTTTGATCACCTTGCAGTCCAGGGGACTCACAGGAGTCTTCTCCAGCACCATAGTTCAAAGGCCTCCTTCATGGATTACTGCCTTGTCATGGTGAAGGGGCTGGCATAACTCAATGAAGCTATGAGCTATGCCGTGCAGGGCCACCCAAGATGGACAGGTCATAGCAGAGATTTCTGACAAAATGTGATCCACTGGAGAAGGAAATGGCAACCCACTCCAGTATCTTTGCCATGAAAACCCCATGGACAGTACCAAATGCATATACTATGTTATAATGGATCATGCATATTCAGGATCAGTTACAGTCATATTTCCAACGTGTACTCTTCATTTAACGCTTTCCTCAATATCAGACTAAGACGGGAAAAAATAGCCCTGCGAATTCGCTGGATGCTTTCCGTACCGAACAGAACAAATTGTACCATTAGCTCTGCTAGGTAAAGATGCAGAGTGCTAAAGCCAACATTTACACATATTTGTCAAAGTTACACAGTCGTCTATGGGTTTTGTAAAACTTTCAGATAAAGAACCAGGAAACCAGCTGTGAAGTGCTTTCCATTGTGAGGTTTGGTTACACTGAGTCTAATAGGCCTTAAATAAGATGAATGTTGCTTGAGCTGAGATGCTACCTAGGTTGCTAAGCAACCGTTAAGGGCTTCATGCCTGTGTGCTATATGTGACATTGAGGATGGATAATAACACTTTTAGAGAAGAAGACGCTAGCCTGCTAGCATTCTGCAAGGAATCCTTGGCTTGCTTTCCTTCGCTTGGAAGAAGTAAACCCAAATCCCAAGGGAAAAAAACCTGAAAACCTATCTCAAAAAAAAGCAAGCTTTATTCAATTGATCAGGCCTGGTTTCTCTTCAGATCGTATAAATCTTTCGATTCTAAGATTTTCTAAGATGGGGACTGCAACCAAGAAATTAAAAGACACTTGCTCCTGGGGAAGAAAGCTATGGTAAATCTAGACAGCATACTAAAAAGCAGAGACGTCACCCTGCCAACAAAAGTGCGTATAGTCAAGGCCATGGTTTTCCCAGTTGCGATGTATGGCTGTGAAAGTTGGACCATAAGAAAGGCTGAGCGCCAAAGAATTGAGGCCTTTGAACTGTGGTGCTGGAGAAGACTCCTGCAAGTCCCCTGGACTGCAAGGCGATGAAACCGGTCAATCCTAGAGGAGATCAACCCTGACTGCTCTTTAGAAGGCCAGATCCTGAAGTTGAAACTCAAGTACTTTGGCCACCTAATGAGAAGGAAGGACTCACTGGAGAAGAGCCTAATGCTGGGAAAGATTGAGGGCAAGAGAAGAAGGGGACGACAGAGAATGAGGTGGTTGGATGGAGTCACTGAAGCAGTAGGCGTGAGCTTAAATGGACTCCAGAAGATGGTAGAGGACAGGAAGGCCTGGAGGAACGTTGTCCATGGGGTCGCAATGGGTCGGACACGACTTCGCAACTAACAACAACAAGATTCATTTGGACTCCAGTGGATTGAGTGAATTTACAGGACGCCTGTTTGGCATCTTGAAATGAACACTCTCCTGGAAAATCTGATAAACACTCCATTCCCATTTCTGCAGGATGCAGATAGTTCTCCTATTAGGGCCACAAGTGAGCCTCAAATTTCTGTTTCTAAGTGAGACATTTGCTAAGTGAGTTTTGCCCAGTGGTGGGATTCAGCCAGTCTGCACCACTTTGGCAGAACCGGTAGCTAATTTTTTGTTGCCCAGGCCCAGAATGGACTTTCAGAAGCACTATCCACACAGAGAACTGGTTGTTCACTTATTTGAATCCCACCACTGGTTTTGCCCCATTTTATGACTTTTCTCACCATCGTTGTTAGGGGAATCTTAGTCTTCCCCGGTGATTTTTTTCTCATCAGAAGGTCGTCAAAGGGGATCACATGACCCCGGGACACTGCAACCACCTTGTGGGCATGCAGGGACTCGTGACTTATGACACATTTGATCCCTCCCTCGGGCTCAGCCTGGTCATCTCATACACTGCTTACCATATTAATTGGAAACTCAAACCTGCATCCCATTGGTCCATTGTAAGTGTGTAGTTATGGTATATTATGCCACAGAGTTGCACACGTAATAATAATAATAATAATAATAATAATAATAATAATAATAATAATAATAATAATAATAATAATAATAA
>NW_015392333.1:8594-11267 GCF_001527695.2 Protobothrops mucrosquamatus | reverse complement strand
TAGAAGGATATTTTCCTTTGGAACTGAAGCCCTTTTAAGGTTCAGATTCTCATTAAAAGCGGATGGTTAAAAAAATCACCGGCCTTGTAAGATAAAAGATATAATGGTGGTAATGGTGAGACTTCAAGAGATCAAAGTATTTTTAAATAATGTTTTCCTTTACTCCACAAGCATTAGAGAAGTCACTGAAGTCCTTGAATGATATCGCTTATTTTGCAATTATGGATAGAGAGAGAGACATGGATGACATCTCCACTAGTAATTCTAATGCTTTAATATAATTTTATCACAGATGTTTAATAAGATTGTAAAAACTAACTCAAACTAGTTATATAGTGATAAGTTCAGTTTTAACTTTATCTCTTATTCTATGGCTACAATAGAGCTCTCTTCTTTCTATAATCTATCCTGTCTAATCAGCAAAATTATAAATCATGACATCATTTTTTTTCCTGCTTTACACAAAAACAGTCTACAAGGGGTTTCCAGTCAGTATTAAACACAGATGTTGTCATTTCTCTGATCAAAGAATTCGATTTAGCCATCTCAGCAAGTTCTGCCATCTTCACCAACTGTTCCTCCATTGTGGGTAATACTGATTTTTTCCATGTTTAGCCATATAATAATCTAGACAAAAACAAAATCTAAAGGATGTGTTTAGAGCCATTAACTTGAAGCTAAGTGAGGATTTCCAAATACTTCTGTCCCAAACAACTGTTTTCCAGATGTGTTCCAGATCTCATGGAGAAACAACACTCAACACATTTCTCACAAATGGATCTAATGCTTAGCCTGAGTGAAGTGGTTGAGACTTGCGATTCAACATTTGCATGTAGATTTATGATTTCTTTTCTTAAGTATTTTAATAAGATCTCCCATCTTGCAGATAAGGATTGCTAATCATATCTGAAGCTGGAGAATGGCTTTCTTTAATTTCTTTTATTCAGCCCTGGGGTCTTTTTAACTACGCGTAATTTCTTCAGACCCTTGAGAAAGATGAATCTTTACCTTTTTTTGATTTGTTTCTATTAGCCCTGAAAAAGGCTGTTTTAGATGTACAAAAACTTCGTCTTATTAATTAATGTAATTAATATATTTACTTTCATTCTAAGAAATGTATCAAGGTATTTTTATTACACTGTGTTTTATATATATATATATATATATATATATATATATATATATATATATATATATATATATATATTGTTTAAAATCCTAAAAACAGAAGGTTGACTCCTGGGTAAATCCATATTCAGGAAACCACAAACTGTGAGACCACCAGGAGATTAAAAACTACAAAAAGTTTAATACAGTTAAAACACCTAGCTTTCGCCGGCCTTCTGCCAGCATCATCAGGGTGACTAGCAGTCAATGGGATGGCCATTTATAGGAGTGGTGCCTTTTGCACCCGACTCCTAGACCTCATGACCGGGCCCAAACGATCTTCCTGCGTTCGGTTCCTAATCGTCCTTTCGCAAGCTGACACGCTCTTGCCTCCTTCCTCCCCACCCCCATTCCTTCCCTGCTTTGCTCGTACGTTAGGGGGGGAAGCAGTTTTTCACCCAAGGCACCTCTTTGTTGTCCATTGTCTCCCTCTCTCTTCCTAGCCACCCGCGTTCCATCTTTCTTCCCCTCTTCCTCTCTTATATATGTGTGTGTGAGTCTTTGGAGACAGAGGCCTATTTAAATAATAAAACTTCATCAAACTTCAAAGAATTCCTTGTCTGTATTCTTGACTGAGACTGTCAGCGTTTCACAATTCTAGAAGTGGGTCCACATTCAGACAATATTTTCTTCATCACTAGCATGTGCCACATTAATATATTACTGTACATCTTGTAGAAATGAATGTATGACACAGTGGAGAACTGCACTCAGTAATAGTGTCAGCAGAGTTAGTTTAATGTTAACATCCAGCTTGAGTATCCAAATAAAAATCCAGGATTATTTTCATTTCTGAAAAGCTGGCTGTTTATTGAATACATGGCCTGGTATAAATGTGAGGTAAAGCTAATACCCAAGGCATCAGACCATAGCATATAACAATGACTTTCACAGCCAAACCCCCAGATATCCCCCTAGCTCATGTAAACAAGTTATCTTTGTTAAGGGAACCATCTGCTATCTTCTTCACACTTGCTAGAATGTCCTTGAAAGATTTCCAGACTGCCAACACTCGGCAAGCTTCTGTAGAACTGGAGATGTTTCCTTTCTCTAATTAGCCCATTCGAAAGCAACACCTTCCCCACCCTTACTTTAATGCCAAGATGAAAATAGAGAGGCACTTAACTGCCAAATTGTTAATATTTGACCATGTTGTGGTCTTTTGAAAAGATCCATTTTTGTAATTTTGGAAGGTCTTCTAGTAGACTAAGCTCAAAACCAAGTAGTCTTATTTAAGCATACCATTATAAATTTTGGTATTTGTGCCTGTATTGTTTACACTTGGGGAAGAAATGTAGGTAGTGACCGATTTTATCTTCCTGGGCTCCAAGATCACCACAGATGGGGACTGCAGCCAAGAAATTAAAAGACGCTTGCTCCTGGGGAGGAAAGCTATGGCAAATCTAGACAGCATACTAAAAAGCAGAGACATCATCCTGCCAACAAAAGTGCGTATAGTCAAGGCCATGGTTTTCCCAGTTGCAATGTATGGCTGTGAAAGTTGGA
>NW_015392333.1:4227-8275 GCF_001527695.2 Protobothrops mucrosquamatus | reverse complement strand
TTTATCTTCCTGGGCTCCAAGATCACCACAGATGGGGACTGCAGCCAAGAAATTAAAAGACGCTTGCTCCTGGGGAGGAAAGCTATGGCAAATCTAGACAGCATACTAAAAAGCAGAGACATCATCCTGCCAACAAAAGTGCGTATAGTCAAGGCCATGGTTTTCCCAGTTGCAATGTATGGCTGTGAAAGTTGGACCACAAGAAAAGCTGAGCACCAAAGAATTGAGGCCTTTGAACTATGGTGCTGGAGAAGACTCCTGCGAGTCCCCTGGATTGCAAGGTAATCAAACCGGTCAGTCCTAGAGGAGATCAACCCTGACTGCTCTTTAGAAGGCCAGATCCTGAAGTTGAAACTCAAGTACTTTGGCCACCTAATGAGAAGGAAGGACTCACTGGAGAAGGGCCTAATGCTGGGAAAGATGGAGGGCAAGAGAAGAAGGGGACGACAGAGAATGAGGGGGCTGGATGGAGTCACTGAAGCAGCAGGCTTGAGCTTCAATGGACTCCAGAAGATGGCAGAGGACAGGAAGGCCTGGAGGAACATTGTCCATGAAGTCGCGATGGGTCGGACACAACTTCACAACTAACAACAACAACAATTGTTTATACTGAAGAGAAGAAAAAAAACCCATAGCTTTGGGACTGTAAGATTTGTCCTTGGTCATTTTTTTGCCATCCTGTTTTAGCATTCTTGCCTGTCCTTCAAACTGCAACGGGCAACACACTCTTCTTGCTTTTTTGCTTCGTTCCACAATGAAGAAAAATTTCTAACACATTGTGATTTCAGGCTTCACTCTATTTGTCAAAACATATGTATCTGCTTCGCCGTGCATAAAGCAAACAGTGACGAACGTTGCCTAAACAAAGTTGAGACATCATCAACATTTGAAATTACAGTACAAAAAAAAATAGCATTATGGTAAATTTTCAACTTGGGTTATTGAAGTATGGAAACTAGATATTATAATGAGTACAGTTATTAGGTTTACGTTGTTATACATTGAGTTGCACACAATATCTAAAAGAGGTTTTATTGATTTTTTTTCTTTTTTTTAAATTTCCCATGTGTTTTGTCCGAGGGAAGGATATTTTCCCTCATATTCTGCTTTTGGCAGGATTTATGGAGCATGGAAACTTTCTCGTAGCAATTTCAAGTCTTTAACGATGAACATAGATTCCTGGTTCAATGCCAACTGAACTTGTTGAGAGCTCAGCATTGAATGTTTGACCCCATTAAAAAATAGCAATAAATCTGCTAATCTATTTTTCCTTAGACTGTCAAAATATTTTGACAGCAAACATACATTACAACTTATTTATTTAATTTTTATTTATTTAATTTAATTTATATGCCGCCCTTCTCCCGACAGGGACTCAGGGCGGCGCACAACATATTTAAAACCATTAACATATATACAATCCCCCCCTTAAAACCGAATTAAACTGAACTTCTAAGATACACTTGATTCCTTGCTGCCAACTTATACTTATACCAAATCTCTGAGGTAAATTTGAAACGTCTTCAGAAGCTGGCAGCGTTTTGTGGACTTTGGACCAACTCAAAAGTTAGTCAGAGCTGAATCTAGTTACTAATTGGATAGAAAAGCACCAGCAATCCCAGGGTTGTAGCTAAACTGGGTAGTATACAAACAAACGAACTCCAGAAGGAAGCGAAGGGAAACCACTTTGTTGCAACTGCCAAGGAAGAAAGTTTCCTGTGTAATCAGCAGTAGTTGAGTCTTCATGCATGGCCAAAGAAAGAATGTTGAGAAAAGGCCAAATATTCTTATATAGTAAGGATGTAATGTTTTATTCTTGGAAGACGTTGTTGGATAGCAGCTACGGAGAGCATAATAATCTCTATACAAATATTGCAATGTCCTGCCAAAGCACAATAATTCAATTTTTATAGGCTGTAGAGAGGTCATGAAATCAACTTCTGTTCTTCCCAGGAGGAATCCAGACAGCTGATCCTAGAGCTGGTGTGTCAACGCTGCTAACATTGAATGTTCTTGCTTTGACAACGTATGAAGATGCAGCCTTTTTTCTTTCTTATGCTTTACTTTTAGAATTAGATGATGCTGGGGGAGGAGGCAGAATGTAGTGGGAGTTAGTTAGACATAACAATATTGTACTAGTGTGTGAATTCAGAGCTTGAAATAAGAGATGATAAGAATTGGCAAGTTGGAGAACTGGAGGGAGAGCCTGCATTTCAAACTAATTGGAGAATGTGATTTATGACTGTTAATTGGAGGAGGGAATTGTGCTTCGATACTATTTGCTCAGGGGAGGGGAATCCAGATTTTGGCTTTGACTATGTACGTGCCGATGCTATGCTACTCGAATAAAGATTCTTTAAGGTAAACAATGCCTCGAAGTTCTTTGAAGAGAACCATGACATGGTGATCCTTTGTGATCAATTAGTTAGTTGTATGGTAGAGAAGGTATGAAGGGAGAGGGGGAAAAAGTTATTCACCCTGTCATTCCATGATCACCATGAAATTAGTTTCCAGAGAGTTGAGTTCTTTAGCATCCTTGATGCAGCTACTTTGAAGACTTTCTTAAGTTATCCCAAAGGTGCTTTTTCAAAAGGCAACTGGACTTTGTTTTTCCTCAAAGATGTTTCGCTTCTCCTCCAAGAAGCTTCTTCAGTTCTGACATTCAGTCATTTAATATGTCAACACACAAACAGAGCTGACAAAGAGCACTTTGTTTGCATTTACAGTTGCAACTGCTCTTCTCTATCGCACAACTTACCAATTGATCATAAAGGATCAGCAGCTCCAGCATCAGCTGCTCTGGAAAGAGCAGAAGTTAATTTCATGACCTATCTACAACCTATAACAAAACTGAATGGTTGTGCTATGGCAGGATATTGCAATATTTGTATAATTTCCTCTTGGTGCGTTTGTTCCGTCTTGATTTCCCAGTGAGGAAAGTGATTGCCATCACCTCTAAAGTTCCTTCTGGGACTTTAATTCTCATAATGCCAAGGAAACAGGATCACTAGAATTCAAGTTAATTAAGCTTTGGTAAGACCACACTTGGAATGTTGCATCCAGTTTTGGTCGCCGTGATGTCAAATAGATGTTGAGACTCTCAACAGAGAAGAGCAACAAAGATGCTTATGGGACTGGAGGCTAGAACATATAAAAAACGGTTGCTGGAATTGGGTATGTCTAGTCTAATGAAGAGAAGGATGAGGGGGGACATGATAGCCATGTTCCAATATCTCAGGGGTTGCCATAAAGAAGAGGGAGTCAAGCTGTTCTCCAAAGCGCCTGAAGGCAGGACAAGAAGCAATGGATGGAAACTAATCAAGGAGGGAAGCAACCTAGAACTAAGGAGAAATTTCCTGACAGTTAGAACAATTAACCAGTGGAACAACCTGGTTGTGAATGCTCCAACACTGGATATTTTTAAGAAGAGACTGGACAGCCATTTGTCTGCAATAGTATAGGGTTTCCTGCCTGAGCAGGGGGTTGGACTGGAAGACCTCCAAGGTCCCTTCCAACTCTGTTATTCTGTTAAATCCAACTCAACTGAATGGCATTAGAGTGTACAATGACTGTGAGGTCTATTAAAGTTACCTGTACTCATGAAATCTTCCACCTTACCCAAGATACTGGAAACATGTAGAGTTGTGAACATTTTGCCTATGAAACAATGCTATGTGACAGGTTTCATTTGTATAATATAATCATGCTTTGGCATATGAAAATAAATGATCAGCATGTAGCATATTAGCAGATTCATTTAATAATGGCTTCCCAAGACTCTAAGAGGAGAAATAAGTCACATTTAGTTCTGCATTAGAGAAATGTAAAGGGTTCTTCCAGACACAATACATGGATTCTATGAATTTAATGAAAATTACTGTAAGTTTTACTGCCGTGCTGTGCAGATGACCTCATCTTAAATAATAAACGGCTAATACACAGCTTTTTGAGTAGGACATACTTGTAATTTGAATAAAATTTGACTTACCAAGGATGGCGTCTTGGCATTGAATTGATAATGACTTTGAATGAGATGCAATTTGTAACC
>NW_015392333.1:0-4136 GCF_001527695.2 Protobothrops mucrosquamatus | reverse complement strand
TGGATGCATAACCAGAATTATAAATTGAACAGAAAGACTAATGAGCTGGTGTCACAAAACTTTTGGATTCTGCATCACTCTTTTGACATTCTCCTGATTAATGGATTTCTTTATTGTCTGCATTTATTCTGCTTATGAGAAGAATAATTCACTTTAAAATATGCCAGGTCTATAACAGGTAGAATATGGAATATATATCCAATCATATACTGCAAAAAAGGGGGGAGGGTTATAATAATAATAATAATAATAAAGTTGGAAGGGACCTTGGAGGTCATCTAGTCCAACCCCCTGCTCAGGCAGGAAACCCTATACCATTTCAGGCAAATGGCTGTCCAGTCTCTTCTTAAAAACTTCCAGTGTTGGAGCATTCACCGCTTCTGGAGGCAGGTTGTTCCACTGGTTAATTGTTCTAACTGTCAGGAAGTTTCTCCTTAGTTCTAGGTTGCTTCTCTCCTTGATTAGTTTCCATCTGTTGCTTCTTGTCCTGCCTCCAGGTGCTTTGGAAAATAGCTTGACTCCCTCTTCTTTGGGGCAGCCCCTGCGATATTGGAACACTGCTATCATGTCCCCCCCTCGTCCTTCTCTTCATTAAAGTAGACATACCCAATTCCAGCAACCATTCCTGATATGTTTTAGCCTCCAGTCCCCTAATCATTTTTGTTGCTCTTCTCTGCACTCTTTCTAGAGTCTCAACATCTTTTTTACATTGTGGTGACCAAAACTGGATGCAGTATTCCAAAATGGTTATCTCTGTTATTCCATAATTTCTTTCCATAATTCCAATATATACTGGTACAAATAAGACTGTATTTTCTAATTCCAGTGTCATCAACAATTACTAAGTAGACATTTCATTACCAGGGTAGATAACATGATTTGAGTGCCAGGTTTTCAAGCTTCCATGAAGCATTTGGGGACTTAGCATGGTCTAGGATACTGAAACTAGGGTGAAGTCTATCCAGGGGTTGTGAAATTAAAAATCAAATCAGCCATCCACCAGTACGTACAGTAGGGTTAAACGACATCTACATACTATTCAGAAGAGACAGTTAAAAACTCAAAAAGAAAACAACAATATCAAAACATCTCTTTGCCATCAACATCCAATTAAGCAGAGATAACACCAAGATTAATACTTGACTAAGCAGGAAAAGTAATGCTAATACAAAACTAATATCCAATCAAGCAGTAAACAGTACCCAAATCAAAGAACTACCAACTCACACAAGCAAGGTAACAACAAACAACAGCCTAATCAAGGAACCACCAACCCACACTGATAGGGCAATCCACTTGTAGATAAACAGAGAACAAACTCCACTTGTCTAGCACTGATATTCCCAAAGGTGCTTTTTCAGGAGGCAACTGGACTTTCTTATTTTTCTTTGAAGACATTTCGCTTCTCACCCACGAAGCTTCTTCAGCTCGGACCGGATGGTGGGGAATTGAAGGATTTATATTCCTTGCAGACAGCTGGTCATTTGCCTTCTTTTAGACAGTCATTACCTGGAGGCTTATCTGTGTCTTCAAGGTCACCTGAGTAGTGCACAGCCATAATTCATCTGGAACAGACATGAGCACTTGAGGACAAGAAGTAACGGATGGACACTAATCAAGGAGAGAAACAACCTAGAACTAAGGAGAAATTTCTTGACACTGAGAACAATTAATCTGTGAAAGGCTTCCTTCTAGAGCAGACACGTCAAACACAAGGCCCGGGGGCCGGATGCGGTCCGCGAAGTGGTTTCATGTGGTCCGCGAAGCCATCCTGGAAACAGTGAGGGAACGGCCCCCGCTGCTTTGGCCCTGGCCCAGGCCGGCCGGGAGCCAATGTACAATTTTGTGGTGGCCATCTATGCTGAAACACATTCAGTCTTAGCTCCACAAGGCCGTCTGGAAACAGCGAGGAACCAGCCCCTGCCGCGTCGGCCCCGCCCTCTGGGTGCATGCTGGGGAGGTGTCACCCTTTGTGAGGAATGAAGAAATGGACCATGCCTTGGCGCTTGCCCCGGTCCCACCCCCTTCTGCCAGAGACCCTCAGATCTATCCCACTCCTGCCCAGGCCCCCCACAGGCACCCTTGACGCGAACGATGTAGAGCTGGCCATGCTCACCCAGTAGGCCACACCCACTCCCTCCACGCCCACCCAGTAGGTTGCACCCACCCTGACCACACCCACCTGGGCCCCCCTGACGGCAACCGCAATGTTGATGTGGCCCTCAATGAAATTGAGTTTGACACCCCTGTTCTAGAGGTTGTGGATGCACATCATTGGAAGACGTCTATGGAGATTCTCAGTCATCCAGGTCATGGTTGTCCCAAAGGAGCTTTTTCAAAAGCCAAGTGGACATTTCAAGATGTTTTAATATGCTGTGCATATTACTTGTTTTAATATGCTGTGCACCGCCCTGAGTCCTGCGGGAGAAGGGCGGTATATAAATTAAATTAATAATAATAATAATAATAATAATAATAATAATAATAATAATAATAATAATAATAATAATAATAATAATAATAATAATAATAATAATAATAATAATAATAATAATGTTTCACTTCTCATCCACTGAACTGAAGAAGCTCCTTGGGTGAGAAGCGAAACATCTTCAAGGAAAAACAAGAAAGTCCAGTTGCCTCCTGAAAAAGCACCTTTGGGACACCATCACTGGATTGGAGATTGGAGAGCCATTTTTTCTGGAATCATGCAGGGTCTCCTGCTTAAGCAGATGGCTGAACTAGAAGACTTCCACGGTCCCGTCCAACTCTATTTTTCTGTCTGTGGTTGCAAGTTTGAAATGAACTAACTGCATCATATCCCAGTGTGATATTTTCTTTTTTTTCTTTTTTCCTTTCTTTTGTCCCCATTTAGAGTAGCTTAGCCTGCTTTCTTTGGCCCGTGCACGTCCTCTGAGGATGCTGCGGCAGTAGAACTCATAAATGAATGCTGATTAAGATTTCTGTACTTCATTAAAAAATGTTCATATAACAAGTTTATGAACATCTTTGATAAACATTTGGATTCGCTGTGCATGAACTGCTGTTGAATAGTCATTAAATTGTCCCCACGTTTATTCATTATGAATGCTTATTAATTTCTCATGAATTATTATAAATAAAAAAACAGGCTACTATAGCAAGCAAGCAGATACGAAAAAAACAACAACAACCAAACCCCATATATTCTGTGATATGTTTCATTTGTTTCTAACCCCACAATAACATTCCATTCTGTTGCGGTCATTAATGTGAATTAATTAATTGAAATATGTTAATACATGGCTATGTCCTGAATCAGCGTTAATTTAATTGGAAATCAATTAAAACGAAAAAGTACAGATAAAATCTTTTTTTTTTTTTGACAAAGATATAAATGAAGGCCAAGAATCCAAACAATCAATTATAAACAAATATATCTTCAGAAGCGGTCATTTAAATAGAGAAGAGAAGAGAAGAGAAGAGAAGAGAGGAGAGGAGGGAAGAGAAAGGAAAGGAAAGGAAAGGAAAGGAAAGGAAAGGAAAGGAAAGGAAAGGAAAGGAAAGGAAAGGAAAGGAAAGGAAAGGAAAGGAAAGGAAAGGAAATATTTGTAGCTTGAAGCTGAATGGTGAGTTCCTTGATGCTCTCCGAGTTTGGTTGTTTTCTTGCAGATGATTCATTACTAACTAAATAGCATCATCTAGCACTGATGACATTACCTTATTTGGGGATGAAATGCATGCAAGAAAATATCCAAGCTTAGCAAGCACCAAAGATCCTACGAGTCCCATTAGATCACTACACAGAGACATTTGCCCATGAAGAGCTAACAGCATCCAATGGAGGGTACAGCTGGAGTGACTGAAACTTCAGAGCTTCTTACATATATGTAACATATGTTAAAAGATTTAAGACTGGGATTCCAAGGGACATCTACCAGGACACACCTACCATTTTACAACAACAACAACAACAACAACAACAACAACAACAACAACAACAACAATAATAATAATAATAATAATAATAATAATAATAATAATAATAATAATAATAATAAAGTTGGAAGGGACCTTGGAGGTCATCTAGTCCAACCCCCTGCTCAGGCAGGAAACCCTATACCATTTCAGACAAATGGCTGTCCAGTCTCTTCTTA
>NW_015392332.1:17161-21106 GCF_001527695.2 Protobothrops mucrosquamatus | reverse complement strand
AGAAGTTACCATTACTTGTCTGACTGGAATTGGGGGAGCATATATTAGCCAAGTCTCTGAGCCAAACATGAATCCTAGAGATTTTCTGGAATGTTTATGCAGTTTTCTTGGCAAAAGTGATTCGCCACTGCTGTTTTTTGAGTTGTGCTTTGACCTCCCAATCTTGCCTACAGCCCTGTATGAGCTGTGATGGCGCAGTAGTTAAAATGCAGGCAAACTCTGCCCACAGTCTGGAGTTCGATCCTGAGGGACTCAAGATTGACTCAGCCTTCCCTTCCAAGGTTGGTAAAAGGAGGACCCAGATTTTGGGGGGCAATATGTTGACACTGTAAATCACCCAGGAAGTGCTGTATACTAAAGCACTGTGGGATGGCATATAAGTCTAAGTGCTATTGCTATAGTAATTACTACTAGAGTATCCTAGAACTAATCAGGTTTAACTTTGCTTAGCCTCTCAGCTCAGCCAAGGTCAGTCAGGCACTGCCACCTCTTGAAGGCCTATTCCTAATCTCACTGTAGATGTTTGTATATAGGTAGTCCTTAATTACGAACATAGTTGGAATCAGAATTTCTGGTTAATTTCTGCTAAGCAAGACAGTTGAGTCTGTGAGTCATGCCTTATTTTATAACTTTGTTGCCACAGTTTTTAAGCGAATCACTGAAGCAAAAGTTAGTTAGTTAACAGAAGTCTAAGGGGGTTGCCACAAAGGGGCTGCCACAAAGAAGAGGGAATCAACGTTTCTCCAAAACAGTTGAAGGCAGGATAAAGACGCAATGGACGTTAGACTTGGAAGAATCATGATAGAAAATGTATTGATACTTTTGAACTTTGGTATTGGGAAAATACTCCTGAGAATACTGTGGACAGCCAAGAAAAATAAACAAATGGATCAAATAACATATCAATCCTTACTAGGGCCATAAATAGTCAGGCTCAAATTATTATATTTTAGACACATTATGCAAAGAAGAACTCTATAATACTGAGAAAGATTGAATAGAAAAAGAGGTGGATGGACTCAATTACAGCAGCAATAGGTGCAACACTAGAAGGCCTGATGGATCAGGCTGGGAACAAATCATCCTAGAGACACTGACTTGGTGGCATACAATCAATCGAAATATAGGCACGTTAGTAAGTCCATCCAATCTTCCAGTAAATCCAAAGCATCTAATTAGATAATGCAATTCCTTGACTTCATCTGAAGATTATTTCTGATTGGGTGATTTGATCATCCTTAATCTTCAAAATGAAGGTTCATCGAACCATGGTAAACTGGCCTGTTGAGTTATCATGAAAATGTTAGAACTGGATAGATGGGGAACTCATCAAATTTGCAGACGACACTAAGCTGGCAGGAATAGCCAACACTCCAGAAGACAGGCTTAGGATACAGGAGGATCTGGACAGACTATATCCTAAGGAACAGACTCAGGCTCAACCCTTCCAAGACCGAGTGGCTGTGGCTGCCGGCGCCTCGGCATAGTCAGCTGACTCCATCGCTGATGATAGGGGGCGAAATTTTGGCTCCCTCGGAGAGGGTACGCAATCTGGGGGTCCTCCTGGATTCACGGCTGACACTGGAAGACCAGTTGTCGGCCGTGACCAGGGGGGCGTTCTATCAGGTACGCCTGATTTACCAGTTGCGGCCTTTTCTGGACCGGGACGCCTTGCGCACAGTCACCCATGCCCTCGTCACCTCCTGCCTGGACTACTGTAACGCTCTCTACATGGGGCTTCCCTTGAGGAGCACCCGGAGGCTCCAACTGGTCCAGAATGCGGCCGCGCGGGCGGTGTTGGGAGGGACTCGTCGCTCCCATGTAACACCGTTGCTGCGCGAGCTGCACTGGTTGCCAGTGGCCTTCCGGGTGCGCTTCAAGGTGTTGGTCATCATCTTCAAAGCGCTCCATGGCATCGGACCTGGATATCTCCGAGACCACCTTCTGCCGCAGATTACCTCCCATCGGCCGGTACGCTCCCACAGAGTGGGTCTCCTCAGGGTGCCGTCAGCCAGACAGTGCCGGCTGGCGACCCCCAGGGGGAGGGCCTTCTCGGTGGGAGCTCCCACCCTCTGGAACAAACTACCCCCAGAGATCCGGGTGATCCCGGATCTCCCTTCCTTCCGCCGCGCCCTTAAGACATGGCTCTTCCAACAAGCAGGACTGGCCTAAGGGGAAATTTTTAGTGGGGTTTTAAAAGCAATTTTAAAAATTAATAAGGCCAAATTTAATATTTCATCTTAACTTTGTTTTAATGATAGTTTTTGGGGTATTTTTGTNCCAAACAATTGAACTCGAAGGAACTTACCAGACTAATATTAATGACATTTAATTCAAGATAACAAATCTTTTAGCAACATAATATCAAAATCATAACTGCACATCTGTCGGAAAAGTAAAAATGTAAACAATCCAAGATCATTTCAATATGAGAATGGAATACTTCCATAAAATAAATTTATCACTTTAAAATGAATGCTTCTTAGGGTGATTTGAGAGGTCTTGACCTAGCTGAAAAGAGAGTCTAGGACAGACCTGGGTATTTTACAGCCCATGGGCCACATCTGGCCTTCAGGAGGTCCCAATCTGGCCCACAGTGTCACTGGTGATTTGGCAGCATTGGAAGTGGGATGTCAGCCCTCCACAACAGTCCCAGTTTCTCATGTGGCCCCTTGGAAAAATTAATTTCCCACCCCGGTCTAGGGTGATGTCAGCCTCAGTTGCCTTGAGCATCTCTTTGTCCTGCTCCTACCACTTCCACTGAGACAAAGTTTAGGCAAGAAAACTCCATTTTCCAGGGTCTTGGCTTTAGCCATGTTTGGCACCCTATCTCCCACTCCCCATTACTTATCCCTGGGAATTGACCTTTGGACATCTGCGGAAATCTAATATACTGAGCAAGTATTTCTTTTGGCTTTTCACCAAGCAAATAAAATTGGTGCTCAGAAAAATAAGAGATGACACAGATCTTGGAAAAAAAAGAAGTTGTAAAACTTTCCAACAGCTTTTCATTTGTTTCTGGGGCAGCATGGAAAATGATGCCTGACATCATTGCAGCAATAAGGAATTTTAGGTTTAAGAATCTGAAATAGCTCTCCAAGCTGGAAAAAATAATGCTTATGCCTTGGATAAATGTAGGCCATATTGCAGGACAATATAGAGTTATGGTGCAAAATAGGGTTATATGATGTAAAGACTTTCTGCTTTTCTTCCAGAAATACAGGAAATCATTGTTCTTTAAATAGAAAGGAGCGAAGTTACCAATTAAAAGAGTCTGCAGCTAGCAAAATGACATGGAATGAAATGGAAATATTTCTACTTCATACTTAAAGAAATCATGTGGCAGAAGGTTGGAAAGATAATTAAGAAAGCACTCTAAGTGGGAATAAGATGTATAGATTGGGGAATAAAATATGATGTTATTTTCACCAGCATGTAAAATCTGCCAAGTATCTGAGAGTGATAATTCTATGCTATAAATTTTTAGTGGACTTAATTGTCTTGCCAAATCTGAACATTCCCTGGCCTTTCCCCCCCCCCCCTCAATTTCAAAGGTAGTGCAGTTATTGAAGGTCACCAAGGACAAGGCACTTTTAAAGCATAAATTATATCTCAGTGATGGCAAATGTATGAGTTCTGTGTAATCAGCTTCTGTAATTTAACTCACGATAGAATACATGGAAATACAACTGAAAACTTGTTTTCCTGGTGAAGAGAAACTTATTATGTAATTATACTGTATTTCATGTGTTAGATCGCGCAGGCAGTAAGACACGAGTCGAGTGACAGTCAGCTCTCGGTTTATTGGCAAGGCATCAAGTAAATCCGGACTGGCTCTCTGGGCCAGGGGAGCCCTCTTTTATGGGATTCCCCTGGCTTGTAATCACACAGTTCCTATTGGCTGGCAAGACCCTGTTGCTAGTTAGCCAACCAGCAACGGGCATG
>NW_015392332.1:7480-13965 GCF_001527695.2 Protobothrops mucrosquamatus | reverse complement strand
TGGCTTGTAATCACACAGTTCCTATTGGCTGGCAAGACCCTGTTGCTAGTTAGCCAACCAGCAACGGGCATGAAACTGTGTGCAGATGGAGAAGGGCAATCACCCTTAATGGGCGATCAATGGTGAAGGGCAATCACCCTTAATGGGTGATCAGGATATGCATAGGGGATTAAGGGGGGGGAATACAAAGGACACAACATCATGCTCCTTTGGCGCTGAAGAAAATTTTGACCTGGAGGAACATCCCACAAGCTCTTTAGCTATCATAAATGCTGGCAGGCAAACTGAGATGTTAACCCAATTCAAGTTAAATATGGTAGCTTGTTAAACGAGCAAAATGAAAGGGCTGTTTGCAGCATGAAAGACAGCTAGAAACTGGCAACATGTTTGGAGAGTGTAGCCAGAATGTTGTCACAACTTTTGTTTTGAGCTTTAGTTGCTAACATTTTTACTTTCTTCTGAAGAGCTGGTACACATGATGACGGCAGTAATATAAGATTAATAGCCAATTTTCATTGTCCGTATATATCCATGGATGTCAACATATGTACTGGCTCAGATTAAATCCCTGCAAAATGGAATTACTCCTTGTTGGTGATATAACTCTATTCTAGCTTCAGTTTTAGTTCTTGATAAGATTGCATTCTCACTCAAGAAGGAAGTCCATAATTTGGAGTTATATTCATATCTAAGGAGCACGTCAGCTGTCTGCCAATTATGGACATATCTTCATCAGAAAATCCTGGCTTTGGTGACTGATTCCCTTGTTAACTCATGGTTGGACTATTACAATGGGTATATGGGCTGCATTTGAAGATGATTTGCAAGTTTGAATTGGTCCAAAGTATAGTAGTCCATCTGTTAACTAGAAATAGATGATTTAGTCGCATAACGTCTATGATACAGTTGTGAATTTACCTCTGATTCCAATTTAAAATGCTGGGTTTATTTATCCATTTAGTCAATTTATACAGCTGCCCATCTCGCAATTGTGACTCCAAACTCCTTGACTCTTGGAAATCTCTTAAAACCTGGCAGTTCTGCTGAGGATTTGCAGCCTAATTGTGTGCAGGCTGCCTTTACATAGTTTCTGACAGCTTCTGATTCTACTGAATGTATTTTATTTATTTATATTTGGTATTTCTTAACTGCCCATCTCCCTCTTTGTTTTTGTAAATCAGTGGTTCTCAACCTTTTTAATGCCGCGACCCCAACCGGTCGTAAGTCGAGGACTAAACCGGTCGTAAGTCAAGGACTAAACCGGTCGTAAGTCGAGGACTAAACCAGTCGTAAGTCGAGGACTACCCAACCGGTCGTAAGTCGAGGACTTTCTCTGCACCGCGCATGCGTGGTTCCGCCCCCTGCGCCAGCCGAGGCGTAGCTGGCAAGCGGCAGAGACGGAGCAGGCCGACCACCAGCTGGCCCAGCCCAAGGGAGGTAAGGCACCCGCTGGAAAAGGGGGAAAAAATGGCTGACAAAAAAAATGGCTGACAAAAAAAATGGCGGACAGCCTTGCTTGGCGACCCCCATGAAATGGTCGATCGACCCCAAATGGGGTCCCGACCCACAGGTTGAGAACCACTGTTGTAAATGGTCTCAAATTCTACTGAAATTGGTGTTATTAAAGTATTGTAAGAAACAAACATAACTTAGCAATGTACAAATAAGAATGCGCTAACATGTCAAAAGATATATCTAACTATCCGGCACTTGGCAGTTAGCTGAACGAAAAGTAATTATTCCAAGCAAGATTCTCTCTGAATCTTCTTTAGCAGGATTTATTGAGATGAAAAGGATGGTCTTATAAGATTTTCAGCAGTTATTTCCAAATTCTCCCCCAATTCTCCCCCAATTCTGGGACTGGAATTCCACAGATCTGGGATATACCCATGTTAGGAAAGTATTTCATACTGTATAGGCCATTGTGTGTGTGTGTGTTTGTGTGTGTAATGATCTCCATATCCCTGACAATTTTTCCAACAACAATATTATGGCAATCTTTTAAAAATCATTTAAAAATATATTTTTAGCCTCTCCCCTCTATAAGTCTCTTTGCTTTTATGCAGAAATGTTTTATTTTATTAAAAGCGACTTTGGGATTACTAATAATACTACTATTATTAACAATAATAATTGTTATAAATATTCTTCCCCAAGGAACATTTCCTTTTGATGAACCAAGTTCTTATTGCTTTTAAGCCATGGGACCCCTCTCTTCTTTTAATATTCATAGCTCTAAATTGGAAACAATCTAGCCATTCATTAATCTAGCCATTATTATATTGTTGTCTCCTGACTTATACTAAAAAACAATGAGTTAATTACAATGCATCTTTATTTAACCTTCTAGCAACTTTAAGAGGCAGTATTTGAACAGGCAGTATTTCTTGGGGTGGGATTCCGATATCTTCGTTCCATGTTATTGCCTTGAGGTGCAAGCATCAATTATACACTTGATACGGCTTTTGAGAAATAGTTGGAATTGTTAACAGAGACAAATCCACCAGGTTTCTTTATTTATTTGGTTTACTTGAAGATCAAATAATGGCAATGGGATACCATCATCTAGATTCCCCAATTACCTGCCTAATACTTATTGTTGCAAACTCTGCTCTGCCAGGAAATTAATCCTGCATGCTGAAAAGCATTAGGAGTACACTGCATAATATGCCTTTCTTCTTTATTGTGTTAATATAATCCTATTGGGAATGGGGGGGGGGGTAGCTCAGTGGCTCAACACATGCTTTGCATGCAGAAACCCCCAGTTTTTGTCCTCGGATTTCCAGATGGAAAAGACCTGCTACCTGCCAATGTAATGGACAATACCAAATTAAACTTATTTCAGGCAACTTTCTAGGTTCACTTTACATATGACTAGCAAAGCTTCTCCTCCTCCTCCCCCCCCCAGAGTTGGAAGTGACCTTTTACGTCAGACATGTCAAACTCGCGATGTCACGTGACATCGCGCAACGTATCGGAGCTTTTTCACCATTGCCGGCAATGGGGTGGGCGCGGCTCCGGTATGATGAAACCGGCCCACGGGCCGGCAGTTTGACACCCGTTTTACGTCATCTAGTCCAACCCCCTGCTTAAACAGGAGACCCTATACCAGGGGTAGGCAACCTTGGCTCTTTTATGACTCGTGGACTTCAACTCCCAGAATTCCTGAGCCAGCCTGGCTCAGGAATTCTGGGAGTTGAAGTCCACAAGTCATAAAAGTGCCAAGGTTGCCTACCCCTGCCCTATACCATTACTGACAAGTGGCTGTCCAGTCTCTTCTTGAAAGCTTCCAGTGATGAAGCACCCACAACTTCTGAAAGCAAGCTGTTCCATTGGTTGATTGATCTCATTGTCAGAAAAATTCTCCTTATTTCTAGGTTGAATCTCTCCTTGATTAGTCTCCATCCATTGTTCCTTGTCTGGCATTCAGGTGCTTTGGAAAATAGGTTGTCCCCCTCCTCTCTGTGACAGTCCCTCAAATACTGGAACACTGCTATCATGTCACCCCTGGTCCTTCTCTTCACTAGACTAGCCATGCCCAGTTCTTGCAACTGTTCTCCATATGTTTTAGCCTCCAAGCCCCTTCTCCTCTTCCTCTTCCATTTAAGATCATTAAAATGAGATATTTTATTTCTAAGAGCTGCTACAGAGCAATTGCTTCAATAAGAGCTAAATTAAGCAAATCTTTAATTGCATGTTTAACTAAATGCTACCGGTAGTTCTCAAGTTATGACCCAATTGTGCCCAAAATTTATGTCGATAAGTTGAACAATTTGTTAAGCGAGTTTGCCCAATAATAATAATAATAATAATAATAATAATAATAATAATAATAATAATAATAATAATAATAATAATAATAATAATAATAATAATAATAATAATAATAATAATAATAATAAAGTTGGAAGGGACCTTGGAGGTCATCAAGTCCAACCCCCTGCTCAGGCAGGTAACCCTATACCATTTCGGACAAATGGCTGTCCAACATAATAAAATCAGTGTACCAAGCTAAAAAAGTGGCAGTATATATTGAAATTACAATTTCTGCCTTTTTTCCCTCTCCCTTTACTTCTTCTGCATCCTCTTCACTACTCATTCTCCACTTGTTTCAAAATGCATTTATTCTCTAATTCCAGGGAAGTTTGCTGCTTAATTCTAGCTTAACTGAGCAATCTGTGATCATCATTATTCCGAATCTTGACATCGAAGACTGAAATAAATTTTAATTTTCAAACTGCATAGGTGTGAAAAATTTTATGACTTTTCTTGCCACAATTGTTAAATGAATCATTGCATTTGTTAACTTAGTAAGTGAATCTGGATTCCCCGTTGACCTTCCTTGTCAGAAGGTTGCAAAAGCTGATCACATGACGCCAGGACACTGCGACCGTCAAAAAATGAACCACTTGCCAAGCACTTGAATTTTGATCATGTGACCATGGAGATGCTGCAACAGTTGTAAGTGTGAAAAAGCATAAGTCCCTTTTTTCAGTGCCGTTAACTTTGAACGGTCACTAAATGAACTGTTGTAAGCCGAGGACTACCTGTATTGCCTTTTTGTTTTTCACCTAACTCTCAGCTGGGAGAGTGCATCAAATTTTACCATATATTTATATTTTCTCCCCCTTATGTTAACTGCTGCCTAATGATATCTGTTGTCATAGGCACTGGAGAAAGAAAAGTAAAATTTCCCCTCTCTGTGTGCCATGTTGTGACAGTGGATTTCTCAAGTGACTTTTATTCTTGTTAAAGTAAACTTCTTAACTAAGCACAAATAATCTACTCTGGTTTTGCCTGAGTAGACTTTACTCTGTGATTCAAAGATCCCTTTAGTCACAAACTTTCTGGTGAACCTAGGATGGAACTGCTTACTTGGGGTGGAGGCCTTTATCACTTATCTAAGATGCATAAAAATTGCTTTTTGCAGCAGACTCCCCAATGATTAAGGTAGTAATAATAATAATAAAGTTGGAAGGGACCTTGGAGGTCATTCAGTCCAACCCCTGTTCAGGCAGGAAACCCTATACCATTTCCGACAAATGGCTGTCCAGTCTCTTCTTAAAAACTTCCAGTGTTGGAGCATTCACCGCTTCTGGAGGCAGGTTGTTCCACTGGTTAATTGTTCTAACTGTCAGGAAGTTTCTCCTTAGTTCTAGGTTGCTTCTCTCCTTGGTTAGTTTCCATCTGTTGCTTCTTGTCCTGCCTTCAGGCGCTTTGGAGAATAGCTTGACTCCCTCTTCTTTGTGGCAGCCCCTGAGATATTGGAAGACTGCTATCATGTCTCTCCTCGTCCTTCTCTTCATTAAACTAGACATACCCAATTCCGTTCCTTATATGTTTTGCCTCCAGACCTCTAATCATCTTTGTTGCCCTTCTCTGTACTCTTTCTAGAGTCTCAACATCTTTTGTACATCGTGGTGACCAAAACTGGATGCAGTATTCCAAGTGTGGCCTTACCAAGGCATTGGAAACTGATATTAATACTTCACGTGATCTTGATTCTATCCCTCTGTTAATGCAGCCTAGCACTGTGTTGGCTTTTTTGGCAGCTACAGCACACTGTTTTATTTAACTAATTTAACTAATAATGACTGCAGAAGATAACTATGTGAACTGTTATCTTAGGAATAGAATATCTGATCACTGATGCCATCACACAAATCTTTGAGAAGAATGGTGCTTTTAAGGAAAAATTTGGGCAACTTATACATGTTAACTAAAAAGAGGAAACTGATGGGCTCATTAAGTCCAAAATATTACCACAATGAACCAGTGATCATCCGAGCCACCTACTGAGATGCTTCCCATATCCACATTCCTTTTGTGGGCTACGCTGCGTCTTATACAACTGTTGTCATGCCTACAGCTCCTTCCTGTCTCTCACAATCCTTCCCACATACCATTACAAACACTTATTCAGGACACCCAACTGTTAACAAATCCAGAGATGAGGAAAAAAAGGACCAGGTCTCCAAAGAGGACACACAAACAAAAGAATGATGGACAGGACCATCTAAGATGGAAATCAAAGTAGCCTTGAAGGAAACCAGCTAAGATTTTGCATGAGCACATACAAAATAAAATGGAAGTCTCAGGCCACTTTTTGCTCAGCTAAAGCTAAGTTAGATTCCTTTCTGCATCCTAGAAGATTTCACTCCAGAAAATGAGAGGATGGCTTAGGTTCATCTCTTCTCCACAAAAGAACAAAATCCTCCAACACTTTTTGCTGCATTTAGCCTCAAGGGGAAGGAGTTGTCATTCTTCAGGATGTTGCCCAACCAGCTCCCAAAAACCTATTTCAGGAGCTATAGAAGGGAATGGTCTCTAAACCAATTATGGGTGCATTCTGACCTAATGGTATTGTCAGAGGTTCCTATGACAACATGAAGCACTTAAAAATATCATTTAAGCTTAAGCATCTCTCTTGAAATTATAACTTGCCAAGAATGTTTAGAATGGATTTTGAAGAAATTTGAATAAAT
>NW_015392332.1:2970-7368 GCF_001527695.2 Protobothrops mucrosquamatus | reverse complement strand
CTGTGCCTGTTTTCTACAGTGGAGGGACACAGGGCAGTACACATCCTGCAGCCAAGAAGGCTCCACACACATTTGCACTACTCAGGTGATCCTGACGACACAGGTAAACCCCCAAATGGTTTCAACAACTCTAAAGGAATGCAAATGACCATCTGTCTGCAAGCAATATAAATCCTTCCACTTCCCACTATCCAGTCAGAGCTAAAGAAGCTTCTTGGATGAGAAGCGAAACATCTTCCAAAGAAACAGTTGCCTCCTGAAAAAGCACCTTTGGGACAATCAAATTAAGAGGCAAGGTAAGAGCATCAACAAAATACATGACTTGCAATGGCATTAGGTCCATTCGGATGTGTGTGAGAATGCACAGATACATGTAACTAGCTTTGAAAATGTTTATTTAAGCTTCCAAGGAAGTTGCAAGGAAGGGCTGCACACTTAAAACACTTCTCTTTTTGATGTGCAGTAGTGACTGGCAGACAGTGAGCATGCCAAGACAAACCAAGGGGTCTCTTGAGTGCTCATCTGCTATGGGATATATTTTATATTGCATCAATAACGTAAATTGAGATGTAAAGAAAGCTCTCGGTTCCTACCAGGTATGATTACAGCACCGCAGGCAGCATGTGTTCTGTAGAAGGACCAGAGTCACTTTTCTCAACTGCAGCTGATCTAAAGTCCAGCCATATTTTCACTACTTTTAAACAGCACATGAAATTGATTTATCAAGTTGATCATTTATTTATTCGTTTTGATTGCTTGTACCCTACCTTCCCTCACATAATTCAAGGTGGCTGAAAATAAAACAAGAGCAAAACAACAAAATCCAATGTAAGGCTAACTGTACTGAAAGAAAGAAATATTAAGCTACCGACAAGAACAATTTGAAATGACAAATTGCTATATAGGTAGTTCTTGACTTATGATCGATCATTTAATGATAGTTCCAAGTTAAAACAACATTGAAAAAAGTGACTTACAACTGGCCTTTGCACTTACAAACTGGCAGCATTCAATCAATCAATCAAAATAAAGCTGGAAGGGACCTTGGAGGTCTTCTGGTCCAGCCCCCTGCTCAAGCAAGAGACCCCATATCATTTCAGACAGGTGGCTGTCCAGTCTCTTCTTAAAAACCTCCAGTGATGAAGCACCTACAATTTCTAAAGGCAAGTTGTTCCACTGGTTAACTGTCCTCACTGTTAGGAAGTTTCTCTTTAAGTCCAGGTTGCTTCTCTCCTTGATTAGTTTCCATCCATTGTTTCTTGTCCTGCCCTTTGGTGCTTTGGAAAATAAGCTGACCCTCAAATACTGGAATATTGCTATCATGTCACCCCTATTCCTTCATTTCTCTAGACTAGCCAAACCCAAATCTTGCAACCGCTCTTCATATGTTTTAGTCTCCAGGCCTTTAAACATCTTAGTTACTCTTCTTTGTACTTTTTCCAAAGTCTCAACACCTTTTCTGTAATGTGAGAATAGAATAGAATAGAATAGAATAGAATAGAATAGAATAGAATAGAATAGAAGGTACCTTGGAGGTCTTCTAGTCCAGCCCCCGCTCAAGCAGGAGAACCTATACCATTTCAGACAAGTGACTGTCTTGTCTCTTCATAAAAACCTCCAATGATGGAGCGCCCATGGTTTCTGAAGACAAGCTGTTCCGCTGGTTAATTGTCCTCGCTGTTAGGAAGTTTCTCCTTAATTCCAGGTTGCTTCTCTCCTTGATCAAAATTTGGATGTTTGGCAACTAACATGTATTTACAACAACTGCAGTGTCCCAGAATCACCTGATCACCATTTGTGACTTTTCCAGGTGGTTTCACACAAGCAAAGTCAATGGGGAAAGTCAGATTTATTTAAAGCATGATTTGTTTGATGACTAGTGTTTCACTTAATGACCAAGGTAAAAAAGGACATAAAATCATGCATTAGTAATTTAATGATTGCATTGTTTAGTGATGGAAGTTCTGGTCAAAATTGTGGTCAGGAGTTGAGGACTACCTGTATGCCAAGACATATGGCTCCATTCTGTCTTGGTCTTGAAAGAAAGGAAAGGCAACCCTATCATGTGCAGCCAAAGGAGGTAACTGTTTCTGGCTGGCAACCACTATTCCTGCAATACAGGTAGTCCTCAACTTACAATAATTCATGTAGTGGCTGTTCACAGTTACAACGGCACTGAAAAAAGTGACTTATGAACATTTTTCATAGTTACGACTATTGCAGCATCCCCATGGTAATGTGATCAAAATTCAGACACTTTGGCAACTGACTCATATTTATGATGTTTGCAGTGTCATGTGATCCCCTTTTGTGACCTTCTGACCAGCAAAATCCATGGGGAAGCCAGATTCACTTAATACACGTGTTCCTAACTTAACAACTGCAGGGATTCACTTAACAACTGTGGCAAGAAAAGTCATTAAAAAGGGGGCAAAGCTCAATAAATATCTCAGTTAGCAACAGAAAATTTGAGCTCAGCTGTGGTCGTAAGCTGAAGACTACCGATAGTTTTTCCTTTAGAAAACTCAGCCTGGCAAAGGAAGAGGGAGAAGGGGTGCCAAAATACTCAAGATCATGGCTGCTACCGTGCAATCCAAACCCTGTATTTTTTTTTTACCCACAGTGCTGCCATCTTGGTTACAGCTGCCATCTTGACTTTTTGACACCTCTGAAGAGGGTGAACTTGTTTCCCTGTTCTTTAACCTCCAATTGAAGAGATAAGTTTCATCTCTTTAGGAATCAGAGGATGGTAGATTGGGAATCTTTGTTACAATCTGGGTCTGTGAAATATCTTCCTTCCAGTAAACATTGAAGGCATTGCTTTCTGTAAGCATTTGGCCTGCAAGGTTTTTGTTCCATTTTAATTCTGGTTTTTATTGTGCCATTTTAAATTGCTGTTTATGCTCACCTATATTATGTGAGCTGCCCTGAGTTTATGAAATAAATGTATGCAGGCTACACATCATAGAAATAAAAGTAAAATACAGGAAGACAAAACAAAGTAGGACGCTAATATTTATAGTAGCTTTTCCTAACCTGTGTCCTGCCCTCTCAGTGTGTTTGAAGGACACTGGGCAGGAGAAAGAAGAATGAGAATATTCTGTGGCTGCCATTTTCTCCTTGGGCAGAAAGCTATTTCTCAGATTCTACTGTCTGCAAGTGGAACAAAATGATGGCCGCCTATTTTAAAAGCCAGTTGGTTAAAAGAGCTCCCTCAGGCAATGAGGCTTTAACTGAATTGCCACTGCCACGAGAGCTTCCCATTCTATTTCAGAAAGTGATGTTCATAGTGCATGAATAGGGCCATACAGTCAAACTCATTTTTGAAGATACACTATATACCAAGGAAAGACTTCCTTGCCTCATTAGCATGCAATGGAAATTATATTATATTACAGCCACAGAGATAACTGTGCAGGTTCCCCCTCGGTGGTTTTGTGTAGATGGTGAAAATTATGGAAGAGAGAAAGAAACCTTTCACTTAGGAAAGTGGAAGGCGCAGGGCTTTCCTCACTTCCCATTTTAATCAGACAGTCCAAAAGGACACATTCCTATTATATTAAAGGCTTTCAAGAGGTCCAAAGTAAACTGGAAAACTTTTCTCCCGTTTTTTTTCTGTATCTCACAATTAAGGTTCTGTTATGAAAACATTGGGCACGAACTCAAAACTTCGAAAGTCTTCTGGAAAAAGCAGCTGAATTCATTTAATCTGTGAAAAATTCCTATTACATCCAGAACAGGCACATGATAACAGCTGCCAAAGTGTGCACATTTCATCATGGTGGATTAGAAGAATGCTCACAAAGCACCATGATAGAATTTCTATATTGTTAAATATATATACACACACACTCACACATACACACACACTCACATACGCAAGGTCTGAAAAGATGTTAAGGTTAGGGCAAGATGAACTTTGAAGGGACACAATTCTAGACAGAGAAGGTCCATTTCTGGGGAATCCAATAAATAAGGTGCAACCATCATCTAAAAGAAAATCTTTGCTCTTCAGTTATCAAATAAAATTTGATTCAACTCTGAAATGGAACAGGTGAGAGTTCATGTTAAGATTTTTGCAATGAATTTGCCACTGTAGGATCTCCTCATACTTTATGGCAGGCTGCCATCAAAGTGAAGTAGGACTGAAGTGGTGTGATGGCAGATCTTCCTTCCTTCCTTCCTTCCTTCCTTCCTTCCTTCCTTCCTTCCTTCCTTCCTTCCTTCCTTCCTCCCTTCTTCCCTCCTTCTCAAAGAGAAAATAATTCCACTTCTAGCTGCCACTGTTTTATGTGAACAACTCAGGCAGCATTATAGATGCTTTTTTCAACCAGCTGCCTTTCGATAAGGGCAGCACATCAATGTTGGCCTAATTAGCCAAGACTAATGCCTAGTTTC
>NW_015392332.1:0-2785 GCF_001527695.2 Protobothrops mucrosquamatus | reverse complement strand
CCTACCTACCTACAAATTTCGTAATGGGAAATTTGGGACTTTATCATTTTTAAATGGGTGAAGCTAAGGAGAATTTCCCATTGCAGCTATATTCATTAGAGGAATTTTAAAACCGGATTAGGTTATTTCATCAGCCCACAAGAGAGATGCCAAGGAGACAGAAGCCAGTGGTGGTTGCTTTCCTGGCATGGATGGGAGGAAAAAGAAACAGGCAGATCAATCAACCAGGGAAACTTCCTCCCTCTTCAACGAATAGATTGAAGTTTTCAAAATATATTTTTCCACACGAAGGGCTGCAACGCACAATAAAAATGAGCTTTCTTTCTTTCTTGTATTTTTTCCTCCCTTTTTTTCCTCCTTTCATGGATTAAAATGAATATTTGTTTTTTATAAGTGAGATAATATTTTACAAATAATATATCAGGAAAACTTATACTTGTGTCTGGATGGGGTTATATCTTGCTCAGGAAATTTTCACCCACCTTGGATTTTCTTTTCTTGATCATAAACTGCAGTGATGTCCATATGCTGTGGTAAAAAAGATCAAATTGGTGGCCATGATAGTGCATTCAAGGCTCTGCCTGATTTTTGTGTGTGTTGCATGTGTGAAACACATCCAAACCAAATGGAACTTCAACCATACCTTGACTTTTTTTTTTCTTGACTTTTTCTTTTCTTTCTTTCTTTTTATCACAATAGGAAAACAGCCCTGACTAGCTAAGTCTCATTGTTTGGGGTAGGCAACCTTGGCTCTTTTATGACTCGTGGACTTCAACTCCCAGAATTCCTGAGCCAGCCATGCTGGCTCAGGAATTCTGGGAGTTGAAGTCCACGAGTCATAAAAGAGCCAAGGTTACCTACCCCTGGACTAAGCCATAGGCAGTTTACTTGATTCTGGCCATATATGAGCTCAACTGAGAATATAGTTGATGATTTAGTATATTTCAGAAATCTATCTATGATATTCAAGTCAACATATAATTAGCCCTCCACATATCTAATCCAGCCATCAAACACCATTTCATACACATTCAATCAAAAATATCGTACGTGTTAAATCTTTTGGCATGAAATAAAAGGTACTTGCATTCTTCAATCAATCTCTGAGGGCATAACCTGGCACACTCACTCCCTAGGCAAGCAAGCATTTCTTTTGCTCGTGTTAAATTTTGTATACAAACAGAAGCAATTCATGCATGGTATATGTAAGCTTGTAATGTTATTTTCTTCAAATCTCTTTCATTATTCAGCAGATTTTCCATGTTTCACAAAAAATTACCAGTAGCATAACATGACAGGTACATTTGTTGTTAAATGAAGCTCTTTCAGTGAACCATACAATATTCTCTATTTTTGTCATACCGATAAAGAGAATGAAACAGGTATAATATATGTATACACACACATAAAATCATTATATCTGTGTCTATAGACTTGTGTACATCTCTGGCTAGACTTTTTTCTCATAATGTCATAAGACTGAAAGCAGAGGGGGATAGGGAATTGAAAGCAGTAAGGTCTCAAAGGGAATGGAAGCAGTAAAATCTCTGCAGGGATGAGGGAACTCAATCCAGCTGCAGGAAGGAACTCCAAATCAAATGCAGAAGATGATAGTGACTTCCCACTTACACAATTTTATCAAGAAAGTTATATGGCTATGGTGGAAACATTTAAACAAGCCTGGCTGCCAGAAAATGGAAACAACAAGCTATAGTTACTGGGAAAGAACATCAAATTTTCATTATCTGGAGTTGTTGACATGGTCCGATCAAAGCTGCCAGGAAATACAGTGCTGATAGAGTTATTTATTTCATAAGAACATGTATAATTGAAATACAGAACATAAACTGCAAGAATTAAGAACTTTCACTTTGCCAAAATGGAAATGAAGCATTTGAAGTAAGTGAATGTAAGTGAATCGGAATAGCGCACTTTAAATCAGGTTCATTCATTATATTCACCTCAGGGCATGTGGCTTTATGAAGGAATAGAGTGGCAACGATACTCAAAATGTACATCAATGGATACATTCTCAGCTGCAATACAATAAACAATAGGATCATGGCTATTATGATTAGAGAGCACCAGTGATAAATGTACATAGCTTCTACTGATGCAATGGTGATAGACCCAGAGAAATTCTAAATAAATGCTAAATAAAATATAAAAGATGGATATAGTAAGGACTATTCGTAAATGTTCCACCAAAATCTATTTCCTTGTAAGTAAATCAATGTTGCTTCTTTTCCTATCTTCTAGAATAGCCCTACAGGGGAACCTTTTACATACTTGAACCCAGCTATAACACAATCTCCTCTTCTCCAGGCTCACATACCCCATGTCTTCAACTCTTCCTTATACATTTTTCCCTCCAGGCCCCTTGTCATCCTGCTGTTGTCTTCTGGACATGCAGCACTTTGTCAAAGTCCTTCCTTAAGTGAAATGCACAGAACGGAATGCATTATTCTAGGTGCACTCTGACTAATGCAAAACAGAGAGGAAGGTTGATTTCTTTTGATTCTGATGCTATACTTCTGTTATTGCAGCCTACAATTACAGTTGCTTTGTCTTCATCTGCTTCCCACTGCTCATGGTCCTTTTGTATCCCACAATAACACCCAGACCCCTTTTACATATGTAACTGTCCAATATGGTCCATCCTTCATTTTATACTAATAATGTATTTGATTTTTCCTAAACAAACGTGGAACTTTGTCCCTGGTGAAATTAATTTTACTGACTACTGCCCATTTTTCCAGATGATCAAGATTCCCCTGAATCTTGA
>NW_015392331.1:0-20000 GCF_001527695.2 Protobothrops mucrosquamatus | reverse complement strand
AAATTTAGTTGCTTCCTCTGAAAGTGTACACATACATAACACACATTTAAAACATACTATGTAGAACTTGCCACGGTTGTTAAGTGAATCGCTGCCATTAAGTTAGTAACCCGGTTGTTAAGCGAATCCGGCTTCCCCCGTTGACTTTGCTTGTCAGAAGGTCGCAAAAGGGGATCACGTGACCCCCGGGACACCGCAACCGTCATAAACGCGAACCGGTTGTCAAGCGTCCGAATGTAAATCCCGTGACCCTGGGATGGATGCCGCAGTGGTCGTAAGTGTGAAAAACGGCCCTAAGTCCCCTCTTTTCGGTGCCGTTGTAACTTCAGACGGTCACTAAAAGAACTGCTGTACGCTGAGGATTACCCATAATACATAAATCAATGTTCTGTTAAGTTCTGTGCAACACTGTCCTGGTTATGGCGTGTGTGTGTGTGGGGAAAACAACAACAACACTTTTTCCATGAACCACGAGTGATCCTAATTCTTGGTTTTGGTCCCGTTTCAGAAACTTCAACTTCGAAGAGGTATTTGTTTCCTTTCCTAGAGAGATCGCTCGCCTCTCAAAGCAGGCCGGAGTGGAAAAATTGATTCACTTTTCTCACTTGAACGCGGACAGCCAAAGTCCTTCAAAATACCTCAGGACTAAGGTGGGTTGTTCAGCAATGTTAGGCCTTTTGTTTTTAGACCCTGCCGCTTTGTAATTATGTTATAAGAGGGGGGTCAAGCTCTTCTCCAAAGCGCCAGAAGGCAGGCGAAGAAGCAAGGGATGGAGACTATTCAATCTGGAATTAAGGAGAAATTTCCTGACAGGGAGAACAATTAACCAGTGGAACTCCTTGCCTCCAGAAGTTGTGGATGCTTGAACACTGGAAGTTTTTAAGAAGAGACTGGACAGCCTTTTGTCTGAAATGGTCTATGGCAGCAGTGGGCAACCTTGGCTCTTTTATGACTCGTGGACTTCAACTCCCAAAATTCCTGAGCCAGCCATGCTGAGGGGAAAGGGAGGTTTCCAAGCTGAGCCATGCCGGCTTAGGAATTCTGGGAGTTGAAGTCCACGAGTCATAAAAGGGCCTAGGCCTAGGCCAGAGGTAGGCAACCTTGGCTCTTTTATGACTGGTGGACTTCAACTCCCAGAATTCCTGAGCCAGCCACGCTGAGGGGAAAGGGAGNAATCAGCAGGGACTCAGTTACTTTCCTCCTCCACCCTCCTCCTCCTCAATTCACAGATTGTAGCTTATATTCCGGGAAATAAGGCATGACTGACCATCTTAACTGGGGCTTATTTTGGGGGTGGGGCTGATTTTACGAGCATCCTGAAAACTCACGCTAGGGCTTATTTTCCAGTTGGGTCTTATTTTGGGGAAAACGCGGTCGTCCTCCCAGCAAGCCGTGTGACCAAAATTCAGATGCTTAGCGACTGACTCATTTTTACGACGGCTGCAGTGTCCCGGCGTCATGTGATCACCTTTTGCGACAAACATAGTCGACGGGGAAGCCAGTTTCACTTCACAACTGCGTTACTAACTTAACAGCTGCAGCGATTCACTTAAGAACCGTGGCAAGAAAGGTCGTAAAATGGGGCAAAACTCGACCGCCGTCTCGCCGAGCAATGGAAATTTGGGGTTGAATGGAAATCTTGGAGATGAATAAATATTCATATGTGTGCTCAATGTCCTTGTGTTTTAGGCTATGGCATTCCTGCAGGGGTGTTGTCGCTTCTTCAACAAGATCGCTCCATTCACTATTCGGTGATGCCTCATGGGCGCAGTGGACGTTCCTCCGTCAGTGGCATTGTGGCCACAGTCTTTGGGGCCACAGGATTTCTGGGCCGATATATTGTTAACCACCTAGGTAATATATGACAAGGATAGACTTCATTTAATAAATTAATGTTGTCGTCTATTAAGGTATTGCTTGTCCGACTTGCATATCTATTACGCCATTCAATCATGCAGGTAAATGCTACAAATTTATCCTCTAGCAGCATCATAAAATTTCTTTTTAAATGAGCCCATCAGAAAGGCTTTTCATAAAATTATATATATATATATATAGAACGTAGATCCATTCCCGGCAGGGTAGAACGAAAGACTGGTGCAGAAATACAGAAAAGAAGAAGGAGAGAGGGGAAGGGAAAAAGCAGTGGCAAGTTGTGTGAGGATAGGAGCAGCGCAGGCAAGTTGGTTAATAAAACAAAAACAGTGTCAGAACGCCGATTGGCCGACGGAATCCCATGACAGCATCCATGGGTCGGGTGCAAAAGTAGTTTGACCATAAATAAGCGCTCCCATTAACCTACATAGATCCCTGATGATGCCGGCAGTGGCCGGTGAAAGCTTGGGCTCTAATTTATTAAAACTTTTATAGTTTTTAATTCTTCCTGGTGTTCACTTTCTTTTATCTTTTATCATGAATGTACCCAGGAATCATTCGTCTGTTTTTAAGATTGTTTTTAAGATATATATATATATATATATATGCATGTAACAAAAATATCAAGTTGATATAATTCAGGACATTTAAAAAAAAATGAAGCAGAGGGAGGGAGGGAGGGAGATGGAGGAGGGCGGGCAGGCAGGCGCCATGGTGGTGCAGTGGCTAGAATGTAGCATTGCAGGCTAACTCACTGCCCGCTGCCAGCAGTTCGATCCTGACCGGCTCAAGGTTGACTCAGCCTTCCATCCTTCTGAGGTCGTAAAATAAGGACCCAGATCGTTGGGAGCAATAGGCTGACTTTGTAACCTACTTAGAGAGGGCTGTAAAGCACTGTCAAGCGGTATATAAGTCTAAGTGCTATTGCTTGTTATTTTTACAAACAGGGCAGCAAACATACCCAATACTTCTCCCTCCTCCTTTCCCCCCACAAACGACAATCCTGAGAGTGTACGCCTGGCTCTAGGTCACCCAGCTGGCTTTCGTGGCTAAGGTGGGACTAGAATTCACGCTCTCCCACTTCCTAGCCTGGCGCCTTCCCTGTAGCTCAAACGGTCTCTACACCACGGGGCACAGGGCTTCGGGAAACCCAGAGGAACTTAATGCCTGGATGAACACCCCTTTTGCAATCTGACATGTAAAAAGTGTGTGTGGCTCAATGCTAACGTTTACTATCCTGTAATTGACCCATTCCAAAGAAACTTTTTTCTTGTTCTTCTTCTAGGCCGTATCGGTTCCCAAGTCGTCATCCCGTACCGCTGTGACGAGTACGATCTCCTGTACCTTCGGCCCATGGGGGACCTAGGACAGCTTATTTTTATGGTAGGGTGTGAATTTGCCTCAAATCTTTACGAAGGCAAAACAACAAGTGAAAAGATAGATAAGATGAGATGAGATGAGATAGATAGATAGATGAGATAAGTGCTATTGCTATAAGTGTTACTGCTATTACATGGACCAGAAACTACTGGCCACACTTTGTGAAAGGTGTGCGGACATCATTTAATTTACTTTTGTGTTTCTGTGGTCACCAGGAATGGGATGCGCGCGACAAGGATTCTACCTGGAGAGCTGTCGAAAATAGCCACGTGGTAATCAACCTTGTCGGAAGAGACTGGGAAACCAGGTGAATTCCCCCCCCCCCCCCAGCTGAAATAAATTGAGGATTGACCGTCCTGGTGCCAGAGAGACCTTCGTGGTAGGCTCTTTCAGCTCAGCCCACCTCAGAGGGTTGTTGTGGGGAAAATGGGCAGGAGCTTATGTGCCCTGCCACGAGTTGGACAAAATAAAGGAGAGAAATAAATCTAAGGCAGGTGGTCCTCCGTTTATGACACAACTGAGCCTGAAATCTCTGTTGCTAAGCCAGACATCTCTTAAGTGAATTTTTCCCCGTTTTATGACCTTTCTTAAATGGATGGATGGATGGATGGATGGATGGATGGATGGATGGATGGATGGATGGATGGATGGATGGATGGATGGATGGATAGATAGATGATAGATAGATAGATGGATGGATGGATGGATGGATGGATGGATGGATGGATGGATGGCGATAGACAGACAGATGATAGTTGATAGATAGATAGACAGATTAGATAGATAATAGATAGATAGATAGATAGATAGATAGATAGATACAGATACTAGATGATAGATATAGATGATAGATAGAAAGATAGATACTTGATAGATAGATAATAGATAATAGAGATAGAAAGATAGATACTTGATAGATAATAGATAGACAGATAGATTAATAGATAAATAAATAATAGTTAATAGATAATATAGATAATAGATAGATAGATTAATACATAGATTAATACATAGATAGACAGACAAACAGATAGATAACCTTTATTGTCATTTTTTTCCTGTGGGCAAAACGGCACGTATTAAAAATGAAATTTAGTTGCTTCCTCTGAAAGTGTACACATACATAACACACATTTAAAACATACTATGTAGAACTTGCCACGGTTGTTAAGTGAATCGCTGCCGTTGTTAAGTTAGTAACCCGGTTGTTAAGCGAATCCGGCTTCCCCCGTTGACTTTGCTTGTCAGAAGGTCGCAAAAGGGGATCACGTGACCCCCGGGACACCGCAACCGTCATAAACGCGAACCGGTTGTCAAGCGTCCGAATGTAAATCCCGTGACCCTGGGGGATGGATGCCCAGCGGTCGTAAGTGTGAAAAACGGCCCTAAGTCCCCTCTTTTCGGTGCCGTTGTAACTTCAGACGGTCACTAAAAGAACTGCTGTACGCTGAGGATTACCCATAATACATAAATCAATGTTCTGTTAAGTTCTGTGCAACACTGTCCTGGTTATGGCGTGTGTGTGTGTGTGGGGAAAACAACAACAACACTTTTTCCGTGAACCACGAGTGATCCTAATTCTTGGTTTTGGTCCCGTTTCAGAAACTTCAACTTCGAAGAGGTGTTTGTTTCCTTTCCTAGAGAGATCGCTCGCCTCTCAAAGCAGGCCGGAGTGGAAAAATTGATTCACTTTTCTCACTTGAACGCGGACAGCCAAAGTCCTTCAAAATACCTCAGGACTAAGGTGGGTTGTTCAGCGATGTTAGGCCTTTTGTTTTTAGACCCTGCCGCTTTGTAATTATGTTATAAGAGGGGGGGGTCAAGCTCTTCTCCAAAGCGCCAGAAGGCAGGCGAAGAAGCAAGGGATGGAGACTATTCAATCTGGAATTAAGGAGAAATTTCCTGACAGGGAGAACAATTAACCAGTGGAACTCCTTGCCTCCAGAAGTTGTGGATGCTTGAACACTGGAAGTTTTTAAGAAGAGACTGGACAGCCTTTTGTCTGAAATGGTCTATGGCAGCAGTGGGCAACCTTGGCTCTTTTATGACTCGTGGACTTCAACTCCCAGAATTCCTGAGCCAGCCATGCTGAGGGGAAAGGGAGGTTTCCAAGCTGAGCCATGCCGGCTTAGGAATTCTGGGAGTTGAAGTCCACGAGTCATAAAAGGGCCTAGGCCTAGGCCAGAGGTAGGCAACCTTGGCTCTTTTATGACTGGTGGACTTCAACTCCCAGAATTCCTGAGCCAGCCACGCTGAGGGGAAAGGGAGNCTCAGGAATTCTGGGAGTTGAAGTCCACGAGTCATATAAGAGCCAAGGTTGCCTACCCCTGGTCTAGGGTCTCCTGGCTGAGCAGGGGGTTGGACTAGAAGACCTCCAAGGTCCCTTCCAACTCTATTATTATTTTTATTATTGATCATCGCACAGTCAGCCAGATGTTCAGACTGGATTTGGCATTTTGTCTACCTATTGAGTCCTTCCCAAAGACCTGGGATAGGCAGATGTGGATGTTTGATGGTATTACAGATCTCGTCGCAGGATGGAAGCGGTTCCTAGCAAGGCCACCTTTTGCAATTGACTAATGGCGAATTTGTCAATGCCGATGATGGTGTTCAAGTGGTGCTCCAGTTGTTTTGGGATTGCACCCAAGGCGATGATGATGATTATTATTATCATTGTTGTTATTATTATTATCTCAATTGTATTTGTGAAATGTATACATTGCCTTAATCTGATTGGTTTGGTAAGGTATGTCTGCACATCCTTACAGTCGTGTCCAGGCCTGGAGATAAAAAAAAATCCATCTCCTTATCATTTCCATTTTAATCATTTTAATTTTTGGATTGCTGCCAGACTTTAGCTAAACAAAACCAGGTGCCACTTCTCACTCAAACCTTGTCCTCATTGCTGACACGTGTTCAGCTTCACATCTGGGCCAGAATATTGAAACGCTCAAATGTACAATTGGGAAGGGGCCCTTTTATGACTGTTGAACTTCAACTCCCAGAATTCCTCAGCCAGGCATGCTGGCTGGGGAATTCTGGGAGTTGAAGTCCAACAGTCATAAAAGGGCCACGTGTGAAGACCCCTGGGCTAGGAGGACATAGTCTGTCAAATCTGGTTGTTGAAATTGCATCTCTCACATCGGTATGAGAAGTTGAATAATCTTCCAATGACTTGATCCATAGGCAGAAGGAGAAAAAGTTGTCAGGGCAGAATTTCCAGATGCCATCATTATGAAGCCTTCTGATATATATGGGAGAGAAGACAGGTTCTTAAACTATTACGCCGGTAAGTATGTTTATTGTAACATATAAACTTTTTTACTAAAGAGACAGGCATTGGACAGAATACAGTATATATATTCCTGCAGTCGTGAAAGCTGCACCGGATGTTTTTTTTTCCTTCTGCGGTTACATTATTGATGTGAAAAAAACTGCACACGTTTAAATAAGGTTCTCGTTTAAATCCGTACAGTAATAAACCTTTCAGATCTTGGTTTCAAACCCTAGTGGTTTGTGGGGATTCCAGGAACTACGGGTAAGGGGCCATTTCCTATTTGATCATTTAAAAAATATTGTAAATTCATGGTCATTAGATAAGATAAGGTAAGATAAGGCAAGATAGGATAGGATAAGATAAGACAAGGCAAGACAGGATAAGATAGACAAGATAAGATAGATAGGATAACCTTTATTGTCATTTTTTTACTGTGGGCACAACGGCACACATCAACAATGAAATTTAGTTGCAAGAACTAGATGTGTAACACTATGGTTAGCCCTTTTTATCCAAGTTTTTGGGTTTCCCATCTATATAATAGCTAATAATCCTGTTGTGAGCAATGGAAATTTTGTGAACGTTGGACTATATGAATATGTAATTAAGCCCCTTTGAATTCTGTTAGGCTTATTCCTGATTTTAAGTGTGAAGCATGTGCAGTTGTGAACATTTTTACATTTTTACAAAAGTTAAAAAAGTTAAACATTAAAATAAATACATTGTCTAACCCAGCGGCCCCCAATCTTTGGGGCACCAGGAACCGGTTCTGTGGAAAGAGGCTTTTCCGCGGACAGGAGGGTGCGTAGTTTTGTGTGCTGCCTGCATCCCGCGGATGGGGCTTCCCTTGTTTGCGCAGACCGGTTCCCGACATCCCGCGGACTGGTGCCGGTCCGGGGGTTGGGGACTCCTGCTCTAAAACCTATTGGAAAATAACTAAGCAAAGTAGTAATATGAATAAGGATCTTTAGTTGACTTACCTCTCTTGATATAGGGTTGCGACGGTTTGGCGGAGTACCCATTGTTGGTTTTGGCAAGAAAACTGTGAAGCAGCCTGTCTACGTAAGTACTAATTAAAAGAATAGAATAGAAGAATAGAATAGAATAGAATAGAATAGAATAGAATAGAATAGAATAGAATAGAATAGAATAGAATAGAAAACAGAAACATCTGTGGAGCCTTCCCTTTTATACAAGGCTCTTAAAGAGATACAGCCCTTGCTTGCTCTTAAAGAGACACAGACCTTGCTTGCTCTTAAAGAGACACAGACCTTGCTTGCTCTTAAAGAGACACAGACCCAGCTGGCTCTTCAAGGGACATAGACCCTGCTGAGTCATTCCCAACATTACATCATACGTCTTACATTACATCAGCTGGTTAGCTTCTAAATCATTACCTTGACAAAATTTAATTAACCATGTCAATATTTTTTTCTGTTGAATATTATTTGATAGGTGGTTGATGTAGCCCGGGCAGTAATGAATGCTATCAAGGACCCTGATTCTAAAGGAAAAACATATGCACTGGTTGGGTATGTTTTCTGTTTTGTTTTTTTACTTCTCTCATGTAAAACCTACAACATTTGTTCTGTCTTTAATGCTCTTGTGTTCCTTTAAAAAAAAAAAACCCTTCAAGACTCGCAGGAGTCTTCTCCAGCACCAGAGTTCAAAGGCCTCAATTCTTTGGCGCTCAGCCTTTCTGATGGTCCAACTCTCCCAGCCATACATTGCAACTGGGAAAGACTTTTATTAGTTGCATTTTATTTACACAGTTTTGACATTCCGCATTACAAAGATTCAGACGTCTTGATAAATTGGCTGTTAACCTGAAATGTTACATAGTTTTCATACTGGGAGGAAAGCTTTAAAACGCAGGTCCAGTTCTACCCCATTCCAGCCCCAAATTGTTTAAAATGAGGAGTGGATAAACCCCTCCAGCTCACGAGCGTGTCCAGAAAATCATTTTTAAGGTCGCAGAAATGATTGTGTAAATAAAAAGAGTTCATTTTGACTTGTTGGATTCAAAGTCTTACAAGATCAGCTTGGCTCTGCCCCTATTTTTTGCCTGGATTGGAGGGACCCCGAGCTAATAGCAACCCTCCAAAAAAACTGGTTTGCTTCTTCACGAACTGAAGAAGCTTCTTGATGAGAAGGGAAATGTTTTCAAGGGGGGGGGAAACCCTCAAGTTGCCTTTTGGAACCAAAAAATTAATAATAATAAGCACCTTTGGGATAGTAGTAACCTTTTGTTAAGCTTTTGTTCTCATTTTGTTTGCTCACCATTTTTAAATGATCAAAGCTTGTCTGCGTACTGGAGGATCGGGAGATGCTCCTAGTGATGGGAGCAGCACATCGGCAAGGCTAAATAAATAAATCCACTGCTTTATGATTTGATTGCTCCAGTTTGTTTAGCAGAAACAAACATCAGGTTACAGTGAGTTAAGAAGCCTTGACAGGGGTTGGCAATACGTTGTCATCGGTATGCGGAGAGCGTGCCGTTCAGTGCCAAATTCCAATTCAAAACCCTTCATTGTTCTCTCCTGATTTTGATGGGAAAAAAACCCTGTGGAAAGGCTGAGTTTCGTACTACCCAAATGGTTGTAAAACCACCGTTTCATGCTTCAAATTTCTGGGTCCAGAATAAGGTGGCTGGATAGAGAGTTTGAATTAAAATCTTTTACAGGTAGTCCTCGACTTAAAATCATCCATTTAGCTCAAGTTTTAACCAGCACTGGGGTGGGGGGGGAAATGACAATTTTTCACCCTTAACGACCGTGGTAGTGTTCCCTTGGTTCACGTGATCAAAATTCAACTACTTGCCAACTGGCTTGTATTTGTGACGGTTGCAGTGTCCAGTGTGTGTGTGTGTGTGTGTGTGTGTGTGTGTGTGTGTGTGTGTGTGAGAGAGAGAGAGAGAGAGAGAGAGAGAGAGAGAGAGAGAGAGAGAGAGAGACGTGATCCCCTTTTGCAACCCGGCACTAGGGGGGGAAAATAACAATTTTTCACCCTTACAACCGTTGTAGTGTTCCCTTGGTTCACATGATCAAAATTCAGCCACTTGCCAACTGGCTCGTATTTATGACAGTTGCAGTGTCCTGTGTGTGTGTGTGTGTGTGTGTGTATGTGTGTGTGTGAGAGAGAGAGACGTGATCCCCTTTTGCGACCATCTGATGAGCAAAGTCAAAGGGGAAGGCAGGTTCGCTTCCCGTGATACCAATTTAACGGCAGCAGCGATACCAACTTAGCCACTGCGGCAAGCAACGTCATAAAATGGGACAAAACTCGCTTGGCTGTCTCGCTTAGCATTGGAAATTTTGGGCCGAGTTGCTCTCATAAGCCGGGGACCGCCTGTATTCCATTTGGTGATTAGCTTCAGCCAAATAAAATAAGAAAGCCAAGATCACGGCATCCGGCCCTCTCAATTCCTGGCAAATAGATGGGGAAGAAATGGAGGCAGTGACAGATTTTATCTTCCTGGGCTCCAAGATCACCACAGATGGGGACTGCAGCCAAGAAATTAGAAGACACTTGCTCCTGGGGAGGAAAGCCACGACAAATCTAGACAGCACACTAAAAAGCAGAGACATCACCCTGCCAACAAAAGTGCGTAGAGTCAAGGCCTTGGTTTTCCCAGTTGCAATGTATGGCTGTGGAAGTTGGACCGTAAGAAAGGCTGAGCGCCAAAGAATGGAGGCCTTTGAACTATGGTGCTGGAGAAGACTCCTGCGAGTCCCCTGGACTGCAAGGCGATCCAACCGGTCGGTCCTAGAGGAGATCCACCCCAACTGGTCTTTAGAAGGCCAGATGCTGAAGTTGAAACTCAAGTCCTTTGGCCACCTAATGAGAAGGAAGGACTCTCTGGAGAAGAGCCTGATGCTGGGAAAGATGGAGGGCAAGAGAAGAAGGGGACGACAGAGAAGGAGGTGGCTGGATGGAGTCCCTGAAGCAGGAGGCCTGAGCTTCAATGGACTCCAGAAGATGGTAGAGGGCAGGAAGGCCTGGAGGAACGTTGTCCATGGGGTCGCGATGGGTCGGACACGACTTCGCAACTAGCAACAACATCAAATAAAGGAAAGGGGGAAAAAAAGATAAGATAAAGCCAAATAAATTGGACCCCTCTTCTACAGTTTTGACATACACCCTGAGAGTCCCCCATCCTGAGACCAGACTGGCCTTCCTACCTGTCCATCAAAGAGGGGAGGGCAGAGGTAGCCATGACTACCATCAAGCACAGAATGGAGGGGAGGAGAGCTGAAATCCCTTCTTTAACCTGTTCAATACCTGGATGGACGATCTTTGTCCCTCTGCCTCTCCTCTACCTCAGCAGAAGGCAAAGACCTGGCTGACCTTGAAAGCAGCCAGGTCCGGTGAGATCCTGCAGTAGAATCACCGTGAGGAGCAAGGACCTGCAAGGCACACCCAGACATGGAAAAAAACACCTTCCAGAAGAAGTGAAATGACAGTTCATTTCCACGCCGTTGCCAATAAAAATAGTTGACTTTTTCTTGCCTTTACCCTTCCATCTTCAGCCAGGACCTCGCCTTGCTCGTAGGAGCTGATAGCATCCACGTTTCCCTCTGGCCCAGAAACCTCATTGCAAGATTTCCCATAAACTCAGCGTTTCCCATCCTGAATCAAAGGCCCATTGTCGTCAGGCGGACATAATAAAAGTTAAATTTCAACACTTCTTCGCGGGTCCGTTTCCATAAACCTGGGACTTTCGTATCTCATCATCCTGGTAGGCTTTGGTATGCCTCATAGCTCCATGAAAAATTACCTTCCTTTGCCCTAAACCAGGGGTAGGCAACCTTGGCTCTTTTATGACTCGTGGACTTCAACTCCCAGAATTCCTGAGCCAGCCTGGCTCAGCTTGGAAACCTCTCTTTCCCCTCAGCTTGGCTGGCTCAGGAATTCTGGGAGTTGAAGTCCACGAGTCATAAAAGAGCCACGGTTGCCTACCTCTGGCCTAGGCCTAGGCCGCTTCATGACTCGTGGACTTCAACTCCCAGAATTCCTGGGCCAGCGTGGCTCAGCTTGGAAACCTCTCCCTTTCCCCTCAGCATGGCTGGCTCAGGAATTCTGGGAGTTGAAGTCCACGAGTCATAAAAGAGCCGAGGTTCCCCACCCCGGCCCTATATCAGGGGTCCTCACCCTTGGCAACTTTAAGACTCGTGGACTTCAACTCCCAGAATTCCTGAGCCAGCGTGGCTCAGCTTGGAAATCTCTCCCTGTCCCCTCAGCGTGGCTGGCTCAGGAATTCTGGGAGTTGAAGTCCACGAGTCAAAAAAGAGCCAAGGTTGCCCACCCCTGCCCTAAACTGAGAGACTTTCCTGCCAGCCGAATATTAAGGTACCCGGCTAGAAATTGGGAGACCGAGAATTCTAGTCCCACCTTGAGCAAACAGCCAGTAGGGTGATTTTGCGCCAGTCGGTCTCTCTCAGCCCTAGAAAGCAGACAATGCATTGCAAGCCACTTCTGGAATCTTGCCATGAAAGATGGCTGGGCAATCGCCAGGAGTTCAAGACTGACTCTAAGGCAGCCCACCCCCCCGCAAGAGGAATAGATACTGTAAATAGGACAAGGCAATATCTTGTTTGCCAATGGATGGACGGACGGACAGACAGACAGACAGACAGACAGACAGACAGACAGACAGACAGACAGACAGAGGAAAAGATAGAGAAAGAAAGAAGAGATGGATGGATGGATGGATGGATAGATAGATAGATAGATAGATAGATAGATAGATAGATAGATAGATAGATAGATAGATAGATAGATAGATAGAAGAAAGAAAAAGAAAGAAAGAAAGAAAGAGAGATGATAGATAGATGATAGACAGACAGATAGAGATAGATGAAGATAGATATAAAAGATAGAGAGATAGAAGATAAAGAAGATAGATAGATGATAGATAGATATAAAAAAGAAAAAGATAAGATGATAGATATAAGAAAGAAAGAAAGATAGAGAGATAGATGATAGATAGATAGATGATAGACAGAGATAGATGAAGATAGATATAAAAGATAGATAGTTAGAAGATAAAGAAGATAGATAGATGATAGATAGATAGATATAAAAAAGAAAAAGAAGATGATAGATATAAGAAAGAAAGTGAGAGAGATGATAGACAGACAGACAGACAGATAGAGATAGATGAAGATAGATAGATAGAGATATAAAAGATAGAGATAGATAGATAGATAGATAGATAGATAGATAGATAGATAGATAGATAGATAGATAGATAGATAGATAGATAGATAGATAGATAGATAGATAGATAGATAGAGTTCAATAACAAAATCTTTGTGCAAATCTCAGGTTACACCCTCAAATATTTCGTCTCTTTTTCCGTTAACATTTACTGTCTCATATTTAGGTTAGTACATTTCTAATTACACCAACTCAATGAAAACGCCATTATTACATTTATCAATAAATTTTTAGCTTATACGTATCTTAATTGCATTCAATCTTCATAAACAATCCATATCCTGTTACTGATTTTTACTCCGTTTTTAATTTCTTATCCATATTCCAATGTAACCTTTGGTATTTATAATTGTCAGACTTTGGGCAACCCAAATTTCCCTTATCTCACTTCGTAACAAACTACAATATCCAAAATACGTATTTTATCTATTTGAATACGATCTTGTTCTAGTTCCTAAGAGTTACCTATCTCCCGTCCTGTTAAATCATCTACTTAATAACACAATATTAAGCGTCTGAATTTTGATCACGTGACCCTGGGGGGAATGCTGCAACGGTCGTTAAGTGTGAAACGCGGTCGTAAGTCTCTTCGTCTCGGTGCCGTTACAACTTTGAACGGTGACTAAATGAACTGTTAAGTTTTGAGTCGAGGACTACCTGTACTCAAAAGTTCTTAACTCATTGTTACACTGCATATTTCTCATCTCACGTCTGCCCCATTTTCTTTCTCTCTTTTTTTTTTCTCTTTTGCAGCCCTCACAGGTACTTCTTGTATGACATGATCAAGTTCCTGTACTCGGTCATGCACAGACCCTTCCTCACGTACCCCCTGCCTCGTCCCCTCTTCCTGTAAGTCGGATTGTTATTTGGTTGGTGATGGGTTCCTTCGTAGGCTGAACCTTAAGGATGTTGAGTCACTGGTGACTTTGGAGGTCTTTTAATCCAACCCCTTGCTCAAGCAGGAGACCCTCTACCATATTGGACAAGAAGTTCTCTAGTCTTCTTTTGAAAATCTCCAAGTGATGGAGCACCCACAATTTTTGGAGACGAGCCGTTCCACTGGTTAATTGTTCTCACTGTCAGGAAATATCTCCTTACTTCCAGCTGGCTTCTCTCCATGATACGTTTCCATCTGTTGCTTCTCGTCCTGCCTTCAGGGGCTTTGGAGAATAGCTTGGCCCCACTTTTCGGTGGCAGCCCCTCAAATAGTGGAAGGCTGATGTCCTGTCACCCCTAGTCCTTCTCTTCATTAAACTAGACCAGGGGTAGGCAACCTTGGCTCTTTTATGACTCGTGGACTTCAACTCCCAGAATTCCTGAGCCAGTATGGCTCAGCTTGGAAACCTCTCCCTTTCGCCTCAGCGTGGCTGGCTCAGGAATTCTGGGAGTTGAAGTCCACCAGTCATAAAAGAACCAAGGTTCCCCACCCCTGCCCTATCTCAGGGGTCCTCAACCTTGGCAACTTTAAGACTCGTGGACTTCAACTCCCAGAATTCCTGAGCCGGCATGGCTCAGCTTGGAAACCTCTCCCTTTCCCCTCAGCGTGGCTGGCTCAGGAATTCTGGGAGTTGAAGTCCACCAGTCATAAAAGAGCCAAGGTTCCCCACCCCTGAACATGACATACCCAATTGCAGCAACCCTCCATTGTATAGTTTTCTATAGAAATAAATAGTCTCTTAGGCAGAAACCTCACGCCAGGTAAAAACTGGTTTTGTTGTAAGTACCTATTTTATGTAGCTTTCACTGTACATAAGAACAATGCATAAAAGTCTCCTCTGCCTTGGCTTCTCTCTGTCAGTTGCCCCCCTTGCAAGGCAAAATACCTGCTCCAGTTCCAAAAAAACCCAGGTTCAGTGTGACAGGATAGCAGGCAAGAAACTGGAACAGCTGATTGAGATGGATGGATGGATGGATGGATGGACGGACGGACAGACAGACAGACAGACAGACAGACAGACACAGATAAAGAAGAGAGGGAGGGAGGTATAGATAGATAGGAAGATAAATAGGAAGATAGAGAAGATAGAGAAGATAGAGATAAAGAAGATAGATAGATGATATAGATGATAGATAGATAGATAGATAGATAGATAGATAGATAGATAGATAGATAGATAGATAGATAGATAGATAGATAGATAGATAGATAGGAAGATAGATGAGAAGATAGAGAAGATTAAGATAGATCGATAAAGAAGATAGATGATAGAGAGATAAGAGAGATAAAGAAGATAGATAGATAGAGAGATAGAGAGATAGAGAGATAGATAGATAGATAGATAGATAGATAGATAGATAGATAGATAGATAGATAGATAGATAGATAGATAGATAGGAAGATAGGAAGATAGGAAGATAGATAGGAAGATAGATGAGAAGATAGATGAGAAGATAGAGAAGATAAAGATAGATCGATAAAGAAGATAGATGATAGAGATAAGAGAGATGAAGATAGATAGATAGATAGATAGATAGATAGATAGATAGATAGATAGATAGATAGATGGATAGATAGATAGATAGATAGATAGATAGGAAGATAGATAGGAAGATAGATAGGAAGATAGATGAGAAGATAGAGAAGATAAAGATAGATCGATAAAGAAGATAGATGATAGAGAGAGATAAGAGAGATGAAGATAGATAGATAGATAGATAGATAGATAGATAGATAGATAGATAGATAGATAGATAGATAGATAGATAGATAGATAGATAGATAGATAGGAAGATAGATAGGAAGATAGATAGGAAGATAGATGAGAAGATAGAGAAGATAAAGATAGATCGATAAAGAAGATAGATGATAGAGAGAGAGATAAGAGAGATAAAGAAGATAGATAGATAGACAGGATAGCAGGCAAGAAACTGGAAGAGATGATTCAGATGGTTTGTGAAGAATAAGAGAATTGCGTTGCTTCTCGGACAGAAGAGGGTGTTCATCTGCAACAAGGGCCAAGTGCTTTTCTGCACATCTCCAGATCCCAGTTTCCAATTCCAACGGAGGCTGTCTTCACTCCTGCTTTGCTTTTATTGGTTTCCATCTCCGTTTTTCTGGCTGAAGCTTTTATAAACTGAGCAAAAAGGAGTACATCTTTAGGATAGGCCAGGAAAAAAACAACAACCATGGATCTCGCTGAATGCAAGACCCAAAGTTGCTTTTTCCAAAAGGAAACTGGAATTCCTTTGTTTTTTTTTCTTGAAAAAGTTTCGCTTCTGTTTTAGAACATGGGATAACTTTTACCCATGGCTAGAAAAACGAGTCAGAGAGAAAGGAATGTGACATGTAATTTTGAATATATATTAGTAAGAAGAAGGCGACTGAGTGATTTAATTAATACTGTTTATGATAATTAACTATATCTATTGTTGTTAGTTAAATACATGTACCCAGACAATATGCTGTTTGCTAAATATATATGTAAAAAGAAAAAGTTTTGCTTCTCTTCCCAGAAGCTTCTTCAGTTTTCAAGGGGAAAAAAAAAGTCCAATTGCCTTTTTGGGGGAAAAAAAAGCATCTTTGGAACAATCCCAAGTCTTTGTGAAGGCATTTTGGAGAATTAAAAACTCCAGTTGCAATCAACAGTTTCCACTCAATAGAATATCTGGGTTGTATTGATGAAACACAAGGAACTGTGTCGTGTTCCGTCAACAGGCAAATCTGATATATCGAAAGTATTAAATGCAGACCAAATCAGATTCTGGTTTATGTACAGGTATAGTATAGGGGGTACCTTGCTCAATAGTAGCAACTGTGAGAGGGACCTCAGAGTCCTAGTGGACAGTCACTTAAAGAGGACCCAGCCGTGTGCTGCAGCTGCCAAAAAAGCCAACACAGTGCTGGGCTGCATTAACAGAGGGACAGAATCAAGATCACGTGAAGTGTTAATACCACTTTACAATGCCTTGGTAAGGCCACACTTGGAATACTGCATCCAGTTTTGGTCACCACGATGTAAAAAAGATGTTGAGACTCTAGAAAGAGTGCAGAGAAGAGCAACAAAGATGATTAGGGGACTGGAGGCTAAAACATACAAGGAACGGTTGCTGGAATTGGGTATGTCTAGTTTAACGAAGAGAAGGACGAGGGGGGACATGATAGCAGTCTTCCAGTATCTCAGGGGCTGCCCCAAAGAAGAGGGAGTCAAGCTGTTCTCCAAAGCCCCTGAAGGCAGGACAAGAAGCAACAGATGGAAACTAACCAAGGAGAGAAGCAACCTGGAACTAAGGAGAAACTTCCTGACAGTGAGAACAATTAACCAGTGGAACAACCTGCCTCCAGAAGCGGTGAATGCCCCAACACTGGAAGTTTTTAAGAAGAGACTGGACAGCCATTTGTCTGAAATGGTATAGGGTTTCCTGCCTGAGCAGGGGGTTGGACTTGATGACCTCCAAGGTCCCTTCCAACTTTATTATTATTATTATTATTATTATTATTATTATTATTATTATTATTATTATTATTATTATTATTATTATTATAACAGCTGAATTCATTTTGTTTTTTTGCGCTTCCTCAAATTGCAGTTTCATTGCGAGATTTTTTGAGATGAATCCATTTGAGCCCTCGATCACAAGAGACAAAGTGGATCGGGTGAGTGCAGAACTGCAAAACATTTATACTTTTTCGGTTTCATTTTTTGTTCCTGGTTCATAGTACGCTTTCCCTTTAGCAACAAACAGATAACACAATAACGTGTGTGTGGCAAAATATGCCGTATTGAAATACAAAACAGGATCCTCTAGGTGGATTTTTTTATTATTTTTTTTAAAAGGCCAGAAAAAAGATATGTTGATTTTAACATTTACACAAGGTTATTATGGTATGTTCCTTATCAGGGTGTGGCCGTTCCTAGATTTGCGTTGCAATGAATCCCGGCCATTTTGAAATACTGTTAAGAGATGCCTCTAAGAAAAGGAACAAGGAACAACAACAACAAAAAAATGAAAATCTCAAGATAAGGGAACTTGCCTTAATAAAAAAAAATGGTCCTAAGTCGCTTTTTTCATTGCCGTTGTAACTTCGAACGGTCACTAAATGAACTGTTGTAAGTTGAGGACTACCTGTATTGGGCCTAACGCGTGCAGAAGGCTGGCTGAGGAATTCTGGGAATTGAAGTCCACAAGTCTTAATGCTGCCAATTTGAGCACTGGAGGGCAAATGCGTGCGTTTTTATCCAATTTCTACTTTTTTTTATTAACCAGAGCATCTTTCTTCCCACCCTACTCTTTCCAAATGTAAGAAAACGCCAAAAAAAGAACAAAAACGATTCATTTTCTAATTCAGTGTTTCTCCACCTTGACAATTTTAAGGCAGGTGGACTTCAACTCCCAGAATTCCACAGCCAGCAATGCTGGCTGTGGAATTCTGGGAGTTGAAGTCCACATGCCTTAAAATTGTCCAGGTTGAGAAACACTGTTCTAATTGATCAACATGGCAACTTTTCAATGGCAGATTAGTGAGTTGTGAGCATTCACACACACACACACACACACACACACACACCTTTTTAATACTGTAAGCACGACATGTCTCCAGCAAAGGGCCCTTTCCCCTGAATCGGCCCGATACGGTCGCCTTAATTTAATTACGGCAGAGTTAAAATGCGTAAGTGCACGTGGAATATAATTGCCTTTTCTTATCTGTTTAAAGTTCTACGTGACTGATAAGAGGTTTCCGGATCTTCCTGGCTTGGAGGACTTGGGTGTTAACCCGACTCCGCTAGAAACCAAGGCCATCGAAGTCCTGCGCCGGCATCGCCGGTCCTTCTGGGTGGATGCCGATCTCGAAGACGCAAAGCCGGCCACCCCTGTCACTCATCTGTAACCAGTGGATTTGCGAGACCTTACACGGACTACGTGGGTTTGAAGAAAGGCCGTACAAAGCACGTTAAAAATCTCAGATAAACCACCTCCACCTTCTTTGCCTCTCCCCTTTGCTTTGTTTGATCATCAAGGGAGGCCATCAAGAGTGTGAACCTTAAGAGAATAGAATACCTTTACGGTCGTCGTGTAACCCGCAACGAAATGAGTTGGGTCAGTGATGGCGAACCTTTTAGAGACCGAGTGCCCAAACTGCAACCCAAAACCCACTTATGCATTGTCGAGTGCCGGGTGGGTGTGGCCCATTGTCTGGGTGTGGTCCATTGGGTGGGCGTGGCCAATTGGGTGGGCATGGCTGCAGTGGTAATGGCAGACTGGGTGGGGCTAAAAAGTTCAATCAATCAATTCCAACTTTGCAAGATCTTTTTTTTCCCACGAGTTGAAATTGACTGATTGAATCTTTTTTTTTTGCACACGGCGGCGGAGGCCTAAAGCAAAAAGGTTTTATAAAACCCAGCTGAAGGCCTAGGACTGGGGCGACGGCGCGCGTGCCCACAGAGAGGGCTCTGAGTGCCGCCTCTGGCACCCGTGCCATAGGTTCGCCACCACTGAGTTGGGTACTGTAGTTTAATATTTGCCAGGAGGCGGGGTCTTGGCCTAAACCAGGGGTAGGCAACCTCCGCTCTTTGATGACTCATGGACTTCAACTCCCAGAATTCCTGAGTCAGCATAGCTCAGGAATTCTGGGAGTTGAGGTCCACGAGTCATAAAAGAGCCAAGGTTGCCTACCTCTGGCCTAGGTCTAGGCCACTTTATGACTGGTGGACTTCAACTCCCAGAATTCCTGAGCCAGCCTGGCTCAGCTTGGAAACCTCTCCCTTTCCCCTCAGCGTGGCTGGCTCAGGAATTCTGGGAGTTGAAGTCCACGAGTCATAAAAGAGCCAAAGTTTCCCACCCCTGGTCTAGACTAATAAAAAAAAAAGAACCAGGGGTGAGAGGATAGCATCCTTCCAATACTTGAGGGGCTGACACAGAGGAGAAGCGGTTGATCTATTCTCCAAAGCACGAGAGCAGGGGTCCCCAAACTGTGGACTGTGGCCCACTACTGGGCTGCGGCTTGCTGACCACCAGGCTATGGGGCAGGCTGGCCAATGTGCGCACATGTGCACACATTCATCCCCACTTACACTAGCCCCGTGGCCTAAAGGGAGCTCTGCGTGGCCTAAACGGTGCCACACGGTCTAAATAGGGCTCCGTATGACGGAAACGGAGTGCCATGTGGCGGAAACGGCAGTCCTAGCGCCTGCGCAGCAAAAACGGGGCAGGGTTAGCAAGTGTCATGTGGGCACTAGTGCCGCCCCGTTTGCGCCAAATGTGTGCTTGTGGCCCCGTTTGTGCACACGTGCGCGTAAAATGCTTTCCCTCA
>NW_015392330.1:40091-46981 GCF_001527695.2 Protobothrops mucrosquamatus | reverse complement strand
TACCCAATTCCAGCAACCGTTCTTCATATGTTTTAGTCTTCAGCCCCCCTAATCATCATAGTTGCTCTTCTCTGTACTCTTTCTAGAGTCTCAACATCTTTTTTTACATCATGGTGACCAAAACTGGATGGAGGATTCCAAGTGTGGCCTCACCAAGGCATTGTAAACTAGTATTAACACTTCACGTGATCTTTCTCTTTGTAATGATCCTCCATTCTCTTTGACTTTTTCGTTTAATTTCTAACATCTCCAAGGAATGCTCTTTTTGTTCATTTTGGTATCGCTCACAAGTGTCAATTCATCCAAAGCTCCAGTTCCATACAATTTTAAGACGGCAACTTGCTAAAGATAGAAACTCTATTTTTTTTTTTTTTTTGTTATGCCAACATCCACCCAAAATAGAACAAATTAGGGTGAGAAATGCAAATTGTAAATGTTGGGTGCTTAAACAGATCTTGTTTTACTACTCCACAGGCCCCTTCTTTGAGACAACATGAACCCTTGTGGGTTGTTTTGCTTAGGTTTTATTGTAGAAAATATCAGGTACCAACCGGTGTTATGTGGCTTTTGAGAATTTTGTTCTGGCGTCCTTCCATGGGATGGAATTCCTCCCAAAAAATTTTTTGCGATAGACAGTTTTTGCAAACAGGCCGATGAAAGAAGATGGAGAGAAGGCAGCTCCGTGTGAGATCTGGTGCTATTTCAAAGTAACTCAAGAGCAAGGAATGGGAAAAGAGTAGCATTTGCATTCTCAATGCATTAGATAAGAAAGGATTTGGGAGGATGAAAGAAAGGAAATATTTCTGGAGCTGCTTTTCTGCAGAAGTGAGATGACGCGAGTTTCTTGCAGATAGTCAAAGGTAATTAAAAAAAATCCCAGGGGACACATGTAGAATTATGAGGAAAGTGAAATATATTCAGTTGCTACTTGGTTTGGAGTCAATGATGGAGCAAGACATGGACACTTTAATTCTAGCTTCTTAGTGTCATTTTTCAGACACTAAGGCATTTAGAGGAAGGAAGGGGAGGAGGAGGAGGAAGATGAGGAGGAGGAGGAGGAAGAAGAAGAAGAAGAGGATGGGGAGGGGACGGAAAGGAGAGAAGAATGAAAGGGGAGGGAGAGGGGAAGAGAAGAGAAGGGGAGGGAAAGGGAAAGGGAAGGAGAGAAGAGAAGAAATGGAAGAGAAGAGAAGGGGAGAGAAAGGGAAGGAGAGAAGAGGAAAGGAGAGGAGGGAAGGGAAGGGAAGGGAGGGGATGGGAAGAGAGGGAAGGGGAAGAGTGGAGTGAAGAGAAGGAATGGAATAGAATGGAAGGGGAGGGAAAGGGAAGGAGAGGAGAGGAGAGAGAGAAGAGAGAAGAGAAGGAATGGAAGGGAAAGGAGAGGAGAGAAGAGAAGAAAGAGAAGAGGGAAGGGAAGGGAAGGGAGGGGACGAGAAATGGAAGGGGAAGAGTGGAGTGAAGAGAAGAGAAGGAATGAGGGAAGGGGAGGGAAAGGGAAGGAGAGGAAAGAGAAGAGAGAAGAGAAGAGAAGAGAAGAGAAGAGAAGAGAAGAGAAGAGAAGAGAAGAGAAGAGAAGAGAAGGAATGGAAGGGGGAGGAGAGGAGAGGAGAGGAGATTTTACTACCTAGTAAGAAAAGATCCTGAAATCGGTCTACTGAGTTGATCTAATTTAAACATACAGAAACACTGGCTGAGATGCTCATTTTGGTCAACAGCATTTCTGGCTGAAATCATTTGAACTTTTTAGTCCTTCGTTTTCATCATCTTCTTAAGACTCCAAATCTTGGCTCCCCTCCCTCTCCATCTTTCACTAATTTCTAATCCTCTGGTTCTTCCCTGCCTCTTGTTTTTGACTCCTGAATCAGACTGAAATATATATATATATATATATTCTTCAACAATCGCTTCCCACGCCTTTTCCTCACAATCCGTAGCAAGCCAAGCAATTTGGATCGCGAACTGGAACCGTGGCAGGAGGAGAACGTCTGCAGAGTTGAAATTAAGGGGAAACAAATAAGAACCTTTATGTTCGGGGTTGAAGTTTTTCCTTTTCCTTTCCCAACCAACAAAATGCTATTAAAAAGTAGAAGCTTTCACAAAAGCGTTCACAACACATCCTAACCAGAGATGCTGGCAGACTCTTACAAGTTAGTCCTTGGCTTACAACAGTGCATTTAGTGAGTGTTTGAAGTTGCAACAGTACTAAATCCTTCCCTTCCCCACCATCCAGTCCGAGCTGAAGAAGCTTCTTGGATGAGAAGCGAAAATGTCTTCAAAGAAAAACAAAGAAGTCCAGTTGCCTGTTGGAAAAAAACACCTTTGGGACAACCAGGACCTGGAATGATGGAGAATCTCCATAGACAAGTCAGATTAATAAGAATAAGAAGCAATAATGAAGGGAGATCAATTCGATGTTTTAAAATCATTGGTATGGAAGCCTGGTTGGCAAAAGAAGAAAGCTAGAATTAGGTTGAAAAACCGGGGTCTTTTGATTTATTAGCTGTTGTTGTTAGTTGCGAAGTCGTGTCCGACCCATCGCGACCCCATGGACAACGTTCCTCCAGGCCTTCTTGTCCTCTACCATCTTCTGGAGTCCATTTAAGCTCATGCCTACTGCTTCAGTGACTCCATCCAGCCACCTCATTCTCTGTCGTCCCCTTCTTCTATTGCCCTTCTATTGCGTTAGGCTCTTCTCCAGTGAGTCCTTCCTTCTCATTAGGTGGCCAAAGTATTTGAGTTTCAACTTCAAGATCTGGCCTTCTAAAGAGCAGTCGGGGTTGATCTCCTCTAGGACTGACTGGTTTGATCGCCTTGCAGTCCAGGGTACTTGCAGGAGTCTTCTCCAGCACCAGAGTTCAAAGGCCTCCATTCTTAGGCACTCAGCCTTTCTTATGGTCCAACTTTCACAGCCATACATTTATTTATTATTTATTTATTTATTTATGATTTATTAGAGAGGATCCTAAATTGCCAACCCATGGGCTAAAGGGAGACTTTGAGACAAGGGGGAATTTGATTATTAGATTTAAAATAGTTGGAAAATAGTAAAAAAAATAAGGGATTAATCTGTTTAATACTGAGGACTTAGACTGACAATGGAAATGAAAACTAACTATTAGGAAATAGGTATAATAATAATAACAACAACAACAACAACAATAGTAATAGTAATAGTAATAATAATAATAATAAAGTTGGAAGGGACCTTGGAGGTCATCTAGTCCAACCCCCTGCTCAGGCAAGAAACCCTACACCATTTCGGACAAATGGCTGTCCAATTTCTTTGTAAAAACTTCCAGTGTTGGCGCATTCACCACTTCTGGAGGCAGGCTGTTCCACTGGTTAATTGTTCTAACTGTCAGGAAATTTCTCCTTAGTTCCAGGTTGCTTCTCTCCTTGGTTAGTTTCCATCCGTTGCTCCTTGTCCTGCCTTCGGGTGCTTTGGAGAATAGCTTGACTCCCTCTTCTTTGGGGCAGCCCCTGAGATATTGGAACACTGCTATGATGTCCCCCCTCGTCCTTCTCTTCATTAGACTAGACATTCCCAATTCCAGCAACCGTTCCTTATATATGTTTTAGCCTCCAGACCTCTAATCAGCTTTGTTGCACTTCTCTGTTTGTACAACTTCTTCTTAAGTTGGACAGCAGTACAATGGAAAACTCTGCAGGATTAAATCGGAGAACGCGCGCCGGGAATCTCGGCCGGCTTTCTTTCCTTCAGCTTTACCTTTATTCTGTGACACTAAGACTGGTGAAACAGAGATTAGCAAAGCAACCGTTGAGTTAAGTGAGGACTGCAGCTGGGAGATAAGTCAACCAGCCTATCTGTCCTCGGCTCATTTGTTCGATTCACTCGCTCAAAAGCCCCCTTTGACGCGGGAAGGTTGGTCTGAATACCAAATCGTCGCCTTGCCGGATCCTCTCCTCTCTCTTGATAGAAGAGGTAGCTCCCTAATGGGTCCATCAAAACTTTTTGCAAGCGGAGGCACCGTCACACAGAATACCAACCTCTGTTGGAAACATGTTGTTGTAGCAATGAAGGAGAATGTTTGCAGCTCCGGGTTGAAATGAGGGGTCCTTGATAGTCTCTGAGCTTGGTTGTTTTCTTGCAGACGTTTCGTGACCCCAAATCAGGTAGAATAATCCAGGCTAACATATTCATCAGACTAGCATGGATGATGTTACCTAGTTTGGGTAATAAAACATCTGCAAGGAAACGACCAAGCTCTGAGAGCATCAAGGACTCCATAGTCGTCGTCGTCGTCATCCTCCTCCTCCTCCTCCTCCTCCTCCTCCTCCTCCTCCTCTTCTTCTTCTTCTTCTTCTTCTTCTTCTTCTTCTTCTTCTTCTTCTTCTTCTTCTTCTTCTTCTTCTTCTTCTTCTTCTTCTTCTTCTCCTCCTCCTCCTCCTCCTTCTCCTTCTCCTTCTCCTTCTCCTTCTCCTTCTCTTTCTTCTCCCTCCTCCTCCTTCTCCCAGGAAAGCCCAATCCCTTCTAGCACTGCTGTTGTTCCCTAATTTCATCATCAACATCATCATCCTCATTGTCAGAGTTGGGAGGGTCAACTTGTGGATGCTCCCTCACTGGAGGTTTTTAAGAAGAGATTGGACAGCCCTGTGTCTGGAATGGTCAAGGGACTCCTGCTTGAGCACGAGGACTCCTGCTTGAGCACATCCTTCAAAGGTCCCTTCCAATTCTGTTAGTCTGCATTCTGCATTAAGTTGGGTATTTTATGAATTTTTGACATGCCTAACCGAAAAGGTTTGCCCTGACTGAAATTCCAACATGCCTTGGAAATCAACAATTCTAAGATTTCCCTCTCCTTTTTCCTCCTTAGATAAAGGTAAAGGTTTCCCCTTTCCCATCATGGTTGACTCCAAAGGGGTGGTGCTCATTTCCATTTCTTAACCGAGAGAGCCAGCATTGTCCAAAGACATTTCCATGCTTGTGTGGCCACCATGACTATCCACTGAGGCTCAGGGAATGCTGTTCCCTTCCCACCGCAGTGATACCTATTTATCTATTCACATTTGCAGGCTTTCAAAGCAAGGCTGATCAAACCGGTCAGTCCTAGAGGAGATCAACCCTGACTGCTCTTTAGAAGGCCAGATCCTGAAGTTGAAACTCAAGTACTTTGGCCACCTAATGAGAAGGAAGGACTCACTGGAGAAGAGCCTGATGCTGGGAAAGATTGAGGGCAATAAAAGAAGGGGACGACAGAGAAGGAGGTGGCTGGATGGAGTCACTGAAGCAGTAGGCGTGAGCTTAAATGGACTCCCAGAAGATGGTAGAGGACAGGAAGGCCTGGAGGAACATTGTCCATGGGGTCGCAATGGGTCGGACATGACTTCGCAACTAATAACAACAAAAGGGCTAGATAGGCAGGAGTTGGAGCAAGGAACGGGAGCTCACCCCGGCGTGCAGTGCTCGGGTCTCAAACCCTGCCTTTCCAGCTGACAAGCTCAGCATCTTCACCAGTGAGAAACTGGTGAAACGTGCACAGCAGCGCCTGCATTTTCTGCATCGCATGAGAAAAGCACATCTTCCTTCCCCTGTCCTGACCACTTTCTACAGAGGGACGATCGAGAGCATCCTGTCATACAGCATCACAGTCTGGTTTGGAAGCATCCCTGCTTCAGACAGGAAGGCGGGGCAGAGAGTGGTGAGAATGGCCGAAAAGATCATTGGCAGTTGCCTCCCTCCCATCCAGGACATAGCACAGAACGTTGCTTGAGCAGAGTCCGTAAGATTATCTGGGACACTACACATCCTCTTCACGACCTGTTTTCCTTGTTACCTTCTGGGAGGAGGGGGCTCCGTGGTATCCGAAGCAGAACATCCAGATTCAGCCATAGTTTCATCCCATACAGCATTAACCTTGTGAACTCTCAAGCTTCCTCCTTCCGTTATATATTCAAGATGGACAGTATTTAATATTTATTTGCTACGTATATGTAGGGATGTGGGTCTATGCATATGTTCATAGTATGTTTAGGTGTGTGTCATGTATGTGTTTTACTTTGAGAGCGGGCAACTAAATTTTATTTTTGATGTGTGCTGTTGTGCCCACAGTAAAAACAAAATGACAATAAAGGTTATCTTTGTTATGTCCTGGGCCTTCTGAGTGACAGAAGGTGCAGGAAGCTGCAGAGAGGCCTGGGCAGACCACATGGATGCCCGGGACCAGACAGGCTGTCTCCAGCCTATTGCGCATGCGCAAGGCGGGAGAATCCGTTGCATTGATTGGTTGACACTGTCCCTGCAAAGGGGTAGAAAAGGAATCCGCGCCATTTTGTTTCTGGTTCTGTTGGAGAGTAAATAAAGAGAAGACTGTTGTTACTCCTGCCTCGTCTTAATGTCTTTACATCGAAAACAGAACAGTCTTATCTTATCTTATCTTAATCTTTAACCACTGAGCTATCGCATCCCCCCCTCTTTTGCTCCCTACTGTGAGCTCATTCAAATAAAACAAGCGTTCCTGGTACTTGTAAGAGCTGCTCACGCTTTTACAGAACCAGCAGACGTCGGTGGGGCTGTTAAAAATGAAAAATGCGCTCGCCGTCTCTCCTCCGAACGAGGACACAGCCTGGGCTGAGACTGAAGCATCGGATGGCGGGGGGGAAAAATGTCGTCTCAGCAAAATTCGGGAATGAAGAATTGGAGAAACAAAGAATGTGAAGGCTCGGCTTTGATAAACACTAGGCCTCCCCCTCGCTTTAGCAATAAGTGATGATCTGATGTCGCAGGCTGGAGGGGCGATAAGCTGAACCGCCATGGAAACAAATCCTTGGGGATTTGAGGGGTGGGTGGGTGGGTGGGAGAAGAGAAAATGAAATGCTGGGCAATCCCTTTCTAACACCTGCTAGAAAAATACTGCTGAGTTACGCAGGCC
>NW_015392330.1:15224-36242 GCF_001527695.2 Protobothrops mucrosquamatus | reverse complement strand
AAACTGCTGTGCAACCACACTCTCAACAACCTTCGCCACAAAGCGAAGGTTGGAGACTGGACGATAGTTGGCCAATACATCTGGGTTCAGGGAAGGCTTCTTAAGGAGGGGCCTCACCACCGCCTCTTTAAGGGCCGTGGGAAAGGCACCCTCCCACAGAGAAGCGTTTATAATTCCCTGAAGCCAGGCTCGTGTACCCGCCCAAGCCGCCAGTACCAGCCAGGAGGGACACGGATCCAGCAAACATGTGGTTGCATTCAGTCTCCCCAGGACCCTGTCCACGTCATCGGGAGTCACAGAGTCAAACTCATCCCAAATAACAGTCTCAAGACCTGCTCCCGTCACCTCCCCCGGGGCCATTGTTGTTGTTGTTGTTTTTGTTGTTGTTGTTGTTGTTATTATTATTATTATTATTATTATTATTATTATTATTATTATTATTCCACCGAAGCTTCTCCCCCATTGTTCAAACTTTACAATCCTTAAAGGTGCCAGGGAAGGCGGTCCAGGAGAAGGTTTTTGTAACTAGTTGTGAAGATGCCCAAATGAAGAATGGGACATCACAACTCTATCAAGCAAAAACTAGAATAGAATAGAATAGAATAGAATAGAATAGAGTAGAGTAGAGTAGAGTAGAGTAGAGTAGAGTAGAGTAGAGTAGAGCACAGTAGAGTAGAGCACAGTAGAGCACAGTAGAGCACAGTAGAGTAGAGTAGAATAGAATAAAAACTAGAATAGAATAGAGTAGAGTAGAGTAGAGTAGAGTAGAGTAGAGTAGAGTAGAGTAGAGTAGATAGAGTAGAATAGAATAGAATAGAATAGAATAGAATAGAATAGAATAGAATAGAATAGAATAGAGCTTGAAGGGACCTTGGAGGTCTCCTAGTCCAGCCCCCTGCTCAAGCAGGAGAACCTATATAATTTCAGACAAGTGACTGTCTAGTCTCTTCTTACTTTGGGATGGTATGAAGATTTATGCCTTGGTCATGAAGCTGGATTGGAACTTGTCCTCATTTGCTAGCCATCACCTTGATGGGCTATGAACACACATTGGCTGGTCAGTACTGGTAAGTTTCCTAGTTGGGTCATGAGATGTCTGCAAGAAAACAGCCATGGTCAGAGAGCACCAAGGACCCCACAGTCATTCTTCTCCTCCTCCTCCTCCTCCTCCTCCTCCTTTCACAAACCCCACTCCCTTCTAGTACTGATGATGTTCCCTACTTGGGTAATGAGATGTCTTCAAGAAAACAACCAATCTCAAAGAGCACCGAGGACCCCACCGTCAATAACATTGCTTACACTGTCATATAGGAAAGTATAGGATGGGGTCTCAAAAAAAAAAAGCAGTAAATATATACTATATACATAAACATGCCTTTAACTCCGTCCCCTCGCTCTGTCTGCTCTTCTCCGATGTTTTGGAACCGATCAGCTTTTACGAATCTATGGACTGTCCACTTCATCATTTTAAAAATCTTTACTTTTGTGCAGAAAAGTCCAACGCCATCTAACCACAATTGAGTTCTAATTGCAATTGCAAATCAAAAAGTGGTTACGGGGCCCTCATCAAATATTAATGGGCTGGATATAAACAACTTGCAATTTCGTTGAAGAGATTTTATAGAGACAGAACAGGAAAATCTACAAATTGTACAAATGGGGCTCTAGTCGCTTGAGAAAATCAGCAGTCCGCCACAAGCCTTTGCCATACTGTTGGCTAATTAAAGTAGATTGGTGGTGGCGGAGGAGGATGGAGGAGGAGGAGGAGGAGGAGGAGGAAGAGGAGGAGGAGGAGGGGGGAAGGAGAAGGAAAAAATAAAGAAAAAGGAGGAGGAGGAGAAGGAGGAGATGGAGGAGGAGGNGGGGGGGGGGGACACCATTTGTACCGCTTGACAAATGTTTGAAGGGCTGCTTTAGAGAGAACATGGATAGGAGCATAATGTCCCTGCCTCAAAACATTGATCCAGCCAAAGCGCCTGAAGGCAGGACAAGAAGCAACGGATGGAAACTAACCAAGGAGAGAAGCAACCTAGAACTGAGGAGAAACTTCCTGACAGTTAGAACAATTAACCAGTGGAACAACCTGCCTCCAGAAGAGGTGAATGCGCCAACACTGGAAGTTTTTAAAAAGAGACTGGACAGCCATTTGTCCAAAATGGTATAGGGCAGGGCTTTTCAACCAGTGGTACGGGTACCACCTGTGGTACATCGGCACCTGGCAGGTGGTACGTGACCATCCTAGAAAAGTGGTAGCGGGGGAGGGGAATGAGCTGAACCGGTGGCAGCAACACACAAGCCTGAGCGAGAAATGACTGGAGCTGCAGGGCTGTCAGGGCTCAGTGGAAATGCCAGGATCAGCACCAGGATCCAGCTGGAGCTCGGCACTGATCCTGGTGCTTCTGCTGAGCCCTGAAGAAGCACCAATCAGCTGGAATGTTGCAGCATCTCCAGGGTCTTGTGATTTACATTCAGATGCTTGGCAACTGATTCATATTTATGACGGTCACAGTGTCCCAGGGTCATGTGAAGTGACCAAAACTTCTGCAACCACCCAGCAGACGGGGGGAATAAAAACCAAACACCCCCCACCCCACCCCCGCTGCCAATCCTCAACAGAAATGCTCAGAACAAGGAAAACCTCAGACAGGAGGAAGAGTGCCGCCGGGCGGGCAGGCAGGTGTCTTGCTCATCTGTGGCTTGGGGGGCACTTTTTTCAGTGCCATTGTAACTTCTAAGAGTCACTAAGCAAACTGTTGTAAGTCGAGGACTACCTGTACTTTATCACTTTTTTTCTTTTTTTTGGTCATCAAGTTTTTGACCCCTTGCTAGGTGACTGGTGGTACTCGGATGTTGCCATATCTTAGAAGTGGTACAATGGGTGAAAAGGTTGAAAAGCCCTGGTATAGGGTCTCCTGCTTGAGCAGGGGGTTGGACTAGAAGACCTCCAAGGTCCCTTCCAACTCTGTTATTCTGTTATACCCAGCAAGTAAAATAGAATAGAGATTAGAGCTGGAAGGGACCTTGGAGGTCTTCTAGTCCAGCCCTCTGCTCAAGCAGGAGAACCTATATCATTTCAGATAACTGGCTGTCCAGCCTCTTCTTAAAAACCTCCAGTGATGGAGCGCCCACAATTTCTGGAGGCAAGCTGTTCCACTGGTTGATTTTCCTCACTGTCAGGAAGTTTCTCCTTAATTCCATGATGACCTGCAGGATTGACTACCCGCTCTTTTTGAGTTTCAGTGTTTTGCTCTAAAGCTTCCACTTGTTCATCCTCGTCCTATTCTTTGGTAGTACAATTTATGGAAAATGAATTCTTGCCCATTCTTTAGGATTGAAAGACTGCCATCCTGTCTCCTTTTAGCTTTCCTTTCTAAACACACTCACATCCATCAACCAACCAGTGAAACGGCTTGTCTCCAGAAGTTTCGGGCGCTCCATCGGACTTTGGGGGAAAAAAAACAAAAACGGAGGCTGGTTTAGATGATTCTGCATGTTGGATTTAAGGCTTCGTACAAAATATTCATCCCCTTGGCGACGGTTAGAGACAGGTGAGAATTGTGTTTGCAAATATTTCCCGACCTCTGCCTGCCGTATTTCAAAAAGCAGAATAAGCTTGATTCATCAAAGGAACAGGTCCCTGCAAAAACATTCACGCAGTATAACTCTCCAGAGTCCATCCGTTAGATTTGGCTTCCAAAGATGGCAAAATAAATCTCCTTTTATCCCATGTACAAAGTTGGCTGGATCAATCGTTGATTCCTCCTTTGAGGACGATAAAAAGCAACACCTTCTGCATCGGAAGAAAGCTGTTTAGCTTAGGGGTGCCGTGACAGATAGGTTATACATTCTTTCCTGCAATGTTATACATCTGCAGTCCAAAACATCTGCTTCTCTCTGCCCAAGGATGGGGCACACCTGTATTCATTAAATTTGACTAATTCTGGAAATAGAATAGAATAGAATAGAAGAGAAGAGAAGAGAAGAGAAGAGAAGAGAAGAGAAGAGAAGAGAAAATACAATAGAATAGAATAGAGTAGAATAGAATAGAAGAGAGCAGAATAGAATAGAATAGAGTAGAAGAGAAGAGAAGAGAAGAGAAAATAGAATAGAAGAGAAGAGAAGAGAAGAGAAGATAGAATAGAATAGAATAGTATAGAATAGAATAGAATAGAATAGAATAGAATAGAAGAGAGTAGAAGAGAAGAGAAGAGAAGAGAAGAGAAGAGAAAATAGAATAGAATAGAATAGAATAGAATAGAATAGAATAGAATAGAATAGAATAGAGCTGGAAGGGACCTTGGAGGTCTTCTAGTCCAGCCCCCTGCTCAAGCAGGAGAACCTACACCGTTTCGGACAGGTGAATGTCTAGTCTCTTCTTAAAAACCTCCAGTGATGGAGCACCCACGATTTCTGAAAGCAAGGTGTTCCACTGGTTGATTGTTCTCACTGTCAGGAAGTTTCTCCTTAATTCCAGGTTGCTTCTCTCCGTGATCAGTTTCCAACCATTGTTCCTCATCCTTCCCTCTGGTGCTTTGGTGAACAACTTGACCCCCTCCTCTTCTTTGTGGCAGCCCCTCAAATACTGGAATATTGCTATCATGTCTCCCCTATTTCTTCTTTTCTTTAGACTAGCCAAACCCAAGTCCTGCAGCCGTTCTTCATATGTTTTAGTCTCCAGAACTCTGATCATCTTAGTTGCTCTTCTCTGAATTTTTTTCCCAAACTCTCAACATCTTTTTTGTGGTATGGTGACCAAAATTGGCTGCAGTATTCCAGGTGCGGTCTCGTTAGAGTTTTATAAAGTGGTACTAATACTTTGCGTGATCTTGATTCTATGCCTCTGTTTATACAACTCAGGATTGTATTGGCTTTTTTTTGGCTGCTGCTGCACACGGCTGGCATAAAATCAGGCATGGCTCTTTTAAAAACTGCCTCACTTCTGCTTTTGCTCCCAATTCTTGTCCTAAGGGGAGGACTATCTGTACATTCTGGATTTAATGCCCCCTCCCCCCAGGATCAAGCCCTCTATTCCAGGGCTTTTCAACCAGTGGTACGGGTACCACCTGTGGTACATTGGCACCTGGCAGGTGGTACATGACCATCCTAAAAAAGTGGTAGCAGGGGAGGGGAATGAGCTGAACCGGTGGCAGCACCGCAGAAGCCTGAGCAAGAGACGGCTGGAGCTGCAGGGCTGTCAGGGCTCAGCGGAAGCGCCAAGATCAGCGCCAGGATCCAGCTGGAGCCCGGCACTGATCCTGGCGCTTCTGCTGAGCCCAGAAGAAGCGCCGATCAGCTGGAATGTTGCAGCATCTCCAGGGTCTTGTGATTTACATTCAGATGCTTGGCAACTGATTCATATTTATGACGGTCACAGTGTCCCAGGGTCATGTGAAGTGACCAAAACCTGCTGCAACCACCCAGCAGACAGGGGGAATAAAAACCAAANGGCCGACAAATGATCTTCCAATGTCAGCCGTGGATCCAGGAGGACACCCAAGTTGCGTGCCCTCTCTGAGGGGGCCAAAATTTCACCCCCTATAGTCAGCGATGGAGTCAGCTGACTATGCCGAGGCGCCGGCAACCACAGCCACTCGGTCTTGGAAGGGTTGAGCCTGAGTCTGTTCCTCCCCATCCAGACCCGTACATTCTTTCCTGCAATGTTATACATCTGCAGTCCAAAACATCTGCTTCTCTCTGCCCAAGGATGGGGCACACCTGTATTCATTAAATTTGACTAATTCTGGAAATAGAATAGAATAGAATAGAATAGAAGAGAAGAGAAGAGAAGAGAAGAGAAGAGAAGAGAAGAGAAGAGAAGAGAAGAGAAAATACAATAGAATAGAATAGAGTAGAATAGAATAGAAGAGAGCAGAATAGAATAGAATAGAGTAGAAGAGAAGAGAAGAGAAGAGAAAATAGAATAGAAGAGAAGAGAAGAGAAGATAGAATAGAATAGAATAGTATAGAATAGAATAGAATAGAATAGAATAGAATAGAATAGAAGAGAGTAGAAGAGAAGAGAAGAGAAGAGAAGAGAAAATAGAATAGAATAGAATAGAATAGAATAGAGCTGGAAGGGACCTTGGAGGTCTTCTAGTCCAGCCCCCTGCTCAAGCAGGAGAACCTACACCGTTTCGGACAGGTGAATGTCTAGTCTCTTCTTAAAAACCTCCAGTGATGGAGCACCCACGATTTCTGAAAGCAAGGTGTTCCACTGGTTGATTGTTCTCACTGTCAGGAAGTTTCTCCTTAATTCCAGGTTGCTTCTCTCCGTGATCAGTTTCCAACCATTGTTCCTCATCCTTCCCTCTGGTGCTTTGGTGAACAACTTGACCCCCTCCTCTTCTTTGTGGCAGGCCCTCAAATACTGGAATATTGCTATCATGTCTCCCCTATTTCTTCTTTTCTTTAGACTAGCCAAACCCAAGTCCTGCAGCCGTTCTTCATATGTTTTGGTCTCCAGAACTCTGATCATCTTAGTTGCTCTTCTCTGAATTTTTTTCCCAAACTCTCAACATCTTTTTTGTGGTATGGTGACCAAAATTGGCTGCAGTATTCCAGGTGCGGTCTCGTTAGAGTTTTATAAAGTGGTACTAATACTTTGCGTGATCTTGATTCTATGCCTCTGTTTATACAGCTCAGGATTGTATTGGCTTTTTTGGCTGCTGCTGCACACGGCTGGCATAAAATCAGGCATGGCTCTGTTAAAAACTGCCTCACTTCTGCTTTTGTTCCCAATTCGTGTCGTAAGGGGAGGACTATCTGTACATTCTGGATTTAATGCCCCCTCCCCCCAGGATCAAGCCCTCTATTCCAGGGCTTTTCAACCAGTGGTACGGGTACCACCTGTGGTACATTGGCACCTGGCAGGTGGTACATGACCATCCTAAAAAAGTGGTAGCAGGGGAGGGGAATGAGCTGAACCGGTGGCAGCACCGCAGAAGCCTGAGTAAGAGATGGCTGGAGCTGCAGGGCTGTCAGGGCTCAGTGGAAGTGCCAGGATCAGCGCTTCTTCGGGGCTGTCAGGGCTCAGCGGAAGCGCCAAGATCAGCGCCAGGATCCAGCTGGAGCCCGGCACTGATTCTGGCGCTTCTGCTGAGCCCAGAAGAAACGCCGATCAGCTGGAATGTTGCAGCCTCTCCAGGGTCTTGTGATTTACATTCAGATGCTTGGCAATTGATTCATATTTATGACGGTCACAGTGTCCCAGGGTCATGTGAAGTGATCAAAACCTGCTGCAACCACCCAGCAGACGGGGGGAATAAAAACCAAACACCCCCCCACCCCACCCCCGCTGCCAATCCCCAACAGAAACGCTCACAACAATGAAAACCTCAGACAGGAGGAAGAGCGCCGCCGGGTGGGCAGGCAGGTGTCTTGCTCAGCACTTTTTTCAGTGCCATTGTAACTTTTAACAGTCACTAAGTGAACTGTTGTAAGTCGAGGACTACTTGTACTTTATCACTTTTTTCCTTTTTTTTTTTTTTGGTCATCAAGTTTTTGACACCTTGCTAGGCGACTGGTGGTACTCGGATGTTGCCATATCCTAAAAGTGGTACAATGGGTGAAAAGGTTGAAAAGCCCTGCTCTATTCAGTCTCGGGGAAGGAAGCAATTTGTCATCTGGTGATGAGATTCTACATTCTGTATGTTCAGCCCCTGAAATTTTTTTTTTCTCATAATATTTGTCTCTGTCTATCTGCCAAGCTCTGTCTTTTCACTGAAATAGACCTTGTCCATCTGTTAACAGATCTCCCAAAGCTCGTATCCATAGCCAACACCATATGTTTAAGGGGGTGATGCAGGCTGGGCTGGAGAGGAGTTCAAAGGGCTACTGAAAACACACAGCCATTTGTGAGTTTTCCCAAAGATGCTTTTTCCAGGAGGCAACTGGACTGTCTTGTTTTTCTTTGAAGACATTTTCGCTTCTCATCCAAGAAGCTTCTTCAGCTCTGACTGGATGATGGGGAATGGAAGGATTTATGCTCCTTGCAGACAGCTGGTCATTTGCCTTCTTTTAGAGGGTCGTTGAGGCCACTTGGAGGTTTATCTGTGTTCTCAAAGTCACCTGACTTTGCAAATGGGTGTGGAGCCTTCTTGGAACTGCTGAAAGGACTGTGTTGTGGAGCTGTGCTTTCTGCAGGATGTCTTCTGCCCTGGATCCCTTCCCTGTTGAAGACGGGCGCAACCTGTTGGGGATGCGTCCGTGCTGTCTGCATCTCAAACTGAAGGGCAAATGGTTCCTGCAGTCTGCAATGTTTTCTGGAAATCTGTTCATGCTCCCTCACCATTTCAAAGGTGTTCATCCCAAAGTGCATGGCTAAATGTCTATGGAGATTCTCAGTCATCCAGATCATGGTTATCCCAAAGGTGCTTTTTCAGGAGGCAACTGGACTTTCTTGTTTTTCTTTGAAGGCGTTTCGCTTCTCATCCAAGAAGCTTCTTCAGCTCCGACTGGATGGTGGGGAGTGGAAGGATTTATACTCTTTGCAGACCGTTGGTCATTTGACTTCTTTTAGAGAGTCTTTGAGGCCACTTGGAAGTTTTATCTGTGCTCTCAGGGTCACCTGAGCGATGCAAATGGGTGTGGAGCCTTCTTGGAACTGTGTGGTAGACTGGAGATGGATAATGTCAAGGACCGCTGGTTTGAAAGAGGGCCAAAGAGGCCATCTATGACAACATTGAACAGGGGAGGGATCTGACATCATCTCTCTCCAGTCTACAACACGGTCCTTTCAGCACTTCCAAGAAGGCTCCACACCCATTTGCACCACTCAGGTGACCTTGAGGACCCAGACAAACCTCCAAGTGGCCTCAACTGCCCTCTAAAAGGATGCAAATGACCAGCTGTCTGCAAGGAGTATAAATCCTTCCATTTCCCCACCATCCAGTCAGAGCTGAAGAAGCTTCTTGGATGAGAAGTAAACATCTTCAAAGGAAAAACAAAGAAAAAGCAGAAAAACCAAAAAGCAGAAAAACCAGAAAAAGCACCTTTGGGACAACCAGGACCTGGGTGACTGAGAACCTCCATGGACATTTGTGAGTTTATTACATGAATGAAGAAAGCTTTTAGTAACATGGGCTCCTTTCTTTAATCCTCACAATCTTATCTAAATGTTCCCACTGCCCTTCTCTTAATCCAAGGACATGGAATAGAACTTAGAATCCAAAGCTTGGAAGGGATCTTGGAGGTCTTCTAGTCCAACTCTCTGCTCAAGCAGGAGACCCTATACTATTCCGGACAAACGTCTGTCCAAATCCTTCTTGAAAATCTCCAGTGATTGAGCATCCACTGTCTGTTCCAGTACACAGAGAATCCTCAACTTACAACGATGTGTGTAGTGATTGTTCAAAGCTACGTCAACACTGAGAAAAGTGACTTAGGGCCATTTTTCACACTTATGACCCTTGTAGCATCAACATACTGCATCCAGTTTTGGTCACCACGATGTAAAAAAGCTGTTGAGACTCTAGAAAGAGAGCAGAGAAGAGCAACAAAGATGATTAGGGGACTGGAGGCTAAAACACATAAGGAACAGTTGCTGGAATTGGGTATGTCTAGTTTAATGAAGAGAAGAATGAGGTGGGACATGATAGCAGTGTTCCAGTATCTCAGGGGCTGCCCCAAAGAAGAGGGAGTCAAGCTATTCTCCAAGGCGCCCGAAGGCAGGACAAGAAGCAACGGATGGAAACTAATCAAGGAGAGAAGCAACCTAGAACTAAGGAGAAACTTCCTGACAGTTGGGACAATTAACCAGTGGAACTACCTGCCTGCAGAAGCATTGAATGCTCCAACACTGGAAGTTTTAAAGAAGAGATTGGACAGCCATTTGTCTGAAATGGTATAGGGTTTCCTGCCTGAGCAGGGGGTTGGACTAAATGACCTCCAAGGTCCCTTCCAACTTTATGATGATGATGATGATGATGATGATGATGATGATGAGCATAATCATCATCATCATCATCATCGCACAGTCAGCCAGATGTTCAGACTGGATTTGGCATTTTGTCTACCTACCGAGTCCTTACTAAGGACCTGGGATAGGCAGATGTGGATGTTTGATGGTATTACAGATATCATCGCAGGATGGAAGCAGTTCCTAGTAAGGCCGCCTTTTGCAATTGACTAATGGCGAATTTGTCAGTGTCAATGATGGTGTTCAAGTGGTGCTCCAGTTGTTTTGGGATTGCACCCAAGGCGCCTATTACTATTGGTACTACCCTTGCTTGCCTTTGCCACAGTCTTTCTATTTCTATTTGTAGGTTTTTGTATTTTGTTATCTTCTCCAGTTTCTTTCTCATCTAATAATAATAATAATAATAATAATAATAATAATAATAATAATATTATTATTATTATTATTATTATTATTATTATTATTATTATTATTATTATTATTATTATTATTATTATTATTATTATTATTATTATATGCAGACTCTTGACAACTGACTCCTATTTATAATCGCTGCAGCATCCCAGGGTCATAGGATCCCTTATGACCACTGCAGGATTCCCCAGGTCCTGTGATCAAAGTTCAGACACTTGGCAACTGACTCACATTTGTGAAGGCTGCGGTGTCAGGCGATCCCCTTTTGCAACTGTCTGAGAAGCCAAGTCAACGGGCAAAGCCAGATTCACTTCACAACCGTGTTGTTTAACTTAACAACTCACTCACAATCCTTAAAAACTCACTTAACGCCTCTAGCAGCAGAAATTTTGAGCTCAATTGAGTTCGTAAGTCAAGGACTTACCTGTCTCTAAATTCTCCTTAAAAAATAACACTCCAGAAGCGAACACCGTATTTGAAGTGGAGCCTGACCAAAACAGATTAAAGTCAAAATATTATTTCCCATGGTTTCAAAACTGTGCTATTGCTGGTGCAATTTAAAATTGTCTTTAGCTTTTTTGGCAGCCACATCACACTGTTGATTCATATTGAGTCTGTAATCAATTTTCTTTTCAATATCTTTTTAAACAAGCTCTATTGCTAGCAATTGCCACTTTCTACACTTTCTACACTTACGTATCTGGCTTCTGTTTTCTAAATGCACAGCTTTTCATTCGTCTCTGCAAATGTTGACTACTTCTTTAATTGACCAGTTTCTTACTTGAATGTCAGTGTGTGTGTGTGTGTCTGTGTCCTACGTGCCGTTTCTGTTTTCTGTCTTACCTAATTTTCCGCTGTGCGCAACATCTGACAAGGTTTCCTTCCGTCTTTTCATCCATCAATAAAACGAGGGGGAACTTGGAAGATTTGAAAAGAAAACTCTCAATATTATGATACCTTGATGTAAATTAAGACGGGGATTATATCTGAAAGACTAAATAAATTGCTGGTGCCTCGTGTAACAAACCATTTTGCAGACATAGGGGAAAAAAAAATAAGGCAAATAAAGTTGCCTGGAAAACGATCGAAGGGCTAAGAGAAAAAAAAAACAATAACAAATAATGTTCTGAATTAATGTTGAAAATAAATAAACGTCGTGCCAAACATTCTGTCAGGATTTTACTCATCATTCAATATGCCAAATGCTGGCCATTTAAAAAAAATATGTTGATTTCTAAGTTTTTAAGAAGAGACTGGACAGCCATTGGTCTGAAATGGTATGGGGTTTCCTGCCTGAGCAGGGGGTTGGACTAGAAGACCTCCAAGGTCCCTTCCAACTTTTTATTATTATGGATCATCGCACAGTCAGCCAGATGTTCAGACTGGATTTGGCATTTTTGTCTACCTATCGAGTCCTTCCCAAGGACCTGGGATAGGCAGATGTGGATGTTTGATGGTATTACAGATATCGTCGCAGGATGGAAGCGGTTCCTAGTAAGGCTGCCTTTTGCAATTGACTAATGGCGAATGTGTCAATGCCGATGATGGTGTTCAAGTGGTGCTCCAGTTGTTTTGGGATTGCACCCAAGGTGCCTATTACTATTGGTACTACCCTTGCTTGCTTTTGCAACAGTCTTTCTATTTCTATTTGTAGGTCTTTGTATTTTGTGATCTTCTCCAGTTCTTTCTCGTCTATTCTGCTGTCTCAAGGCACTGCCATGTCCACTATCCAGACTTTTTTGTCTTTCTTATCGACAATTGTTAAGTCTGGGGTGTTATGTTGCAGGTGCTTGTCTGTTTGAATTCTGAAGTCCCAGAGCAGTTTAATTTTATCATTTTCTATGACTTTTCTCTATTTTATGATCCCACCAGTTCTTGCTTACAGGCAAATGATATTTCTTTGCACTTTGATATGGCCCAAGGCCTAATCAATAAAGATTTATTATAATAATATTTCTTGCCATCTACTGTAAAGGCCTCAGGTAATTTTCTTCAGCAGAAACTGACCGGATTTACCTCAAACCACCTTTCTAGAACTGAGGAGAAATTTCCTAACACATGGGCCTTCAAACTTGGCCCTTTTATGACTTGCGGACTTCAACTCCCAGAATTCCTCAGCCAGGCACGTGTGCCTGGCTGAGGAATTCTGGGAGTTGAAGTCCGCAAGTCAGAAAAGGGCCAAGTTTGAAGACTCCTGTCCTAACAGCTTCAACACTTCGACAGCTGTTGTCACTAAGCAAACTGTTGCAAGTCAAGGACTACCTGTGCCTCATCTGCTGATCCAGCAGGAGCCAACAGAACAGAACAGGACAGAACAGAACAACAGAGTTGGAAGGCACCTTGGAGGTCTTCTAGTCCAACCCCCTGCTCAGGCAGGAAACCTTATACCATTTCAAATGGTTGTCCAATCTCAACTTAAAAACTCCAGTGTTGGAGCAGCCACAACTTCTTGAGGCAAGTCGTTCCACTGGTTAATTGTTCCCATTGTTGGGAAATTTCTCCTTCATTCTAAGTTGCTTCTCTCCTTAAAATATAGAATAATTGAGATGGAAGGGACCTTGGGGGTCTTCTAGTCCAACCCCCTGCTCAAGCAGGAAACCCTATACCATTTCAGACAAATGGTTGTCCAGTCTCTTCTTAAAAACTTCCAGTGTTGGAACATTCACAGCTTCTGGAGGCAGGCTGTTCCACTGGTTAATTGTTCTCACACTTCAGGAAATTTCTCCTTAGTTCCAGGTTGCTTCTCTCCTTGATTAGTTTCCATCCGTTGCTTCTCGTCCTGCCTTCAGGTGCTTTGGAGAATTGCAATAGGCTGGGATGACCTGGAAGAGACTTTTCCACTCTCTTAAGAACCATTAAATTGAGGCTGCTAAAGACTAAGCTTCAAAAAAATGGATAAAAATGCACGACAAATCACCCCGTAACGGCCCACTTCGTCATATTTAATGAATATTACATTTTCTTTTCCTTCTCATTGGTTAGCTGCTACCTCCGAACAAACGAAGGGAATGCCTTCCTTCTTGTCCCTCCGAGTCTTTCCTCAAATCCCTCAACATTCTCTTGCCAGCCCCATCATTGTTAATGATGGGTTATTGTTGTCGGTTGGTTGTGTTTTGTTTCTGCATCATCCGCTGCAGAGAAAGAAGAAGAAGAAGAAGAACAAGAAGAAGAAGAAGAAGAAGAAGAACAAGAAGAAGAAGAAGAAGGAGAAGGAGAAGGAGAAGGAGAAGGAGAAGGAGAAGGAGAAGGAGAAGGAGAAGGAGAAGGAGAAGGAGAAGGAGAAGGAGAAGGAGAAGGAGGAGAAGGAGGAGGAGGAGGACGAGGATGAGGAGGACAAGGAGAAGAAGAAGAAGAAGAAGAAGAAGAAGAAGAAGAAGAAGAAGAAGAAGAAGAAGGAGAAGGAGAAGGAGAAGGAGAAGGAGAAGGAGAAGGAGAAGGAGAAGGAGAAGGAGGAGGAGGAGGAGGAGGAGGAGGAGGATGCAGTTTGGATCCCTCCCATGAATTAAGCCAAAAGTCTGCTGAGAAGTGTGTTTGTGGAGAGGTGTGCGCGTGCGTTGGTGTATGGAGCATATGTTGTGGGTATGTTTGTCCGTGTGTGTGTGTGTGTCTGTGTGTGATAGGCAGCATTATTTTTCAGATCTACAGAAAAACACCCACCCATCCATAATTATATAGTTGCTAAAAGCAGGGTGGTAGGATGACTGCTGAGATGCCACTACACTCAAGACTTTTCAAAATATATCAGAAAAATTATAGCACACCAATTATATTTAAGGAACCTGACACATTTTGAGAGCACAAGTAAGAGTTTGTTATTATTATTCATTATTTTTTTTGGTCACCCATCTCCCCTTCCAGGTGACTCTGGGTGGCTTAAAAGTTATAAAGCGTGTAAGACTAATCGAAACATTAATGCATTAAAATTACACAGATTAATATATTCAACAACATTGATCCTCAGGTTACTTAATTTTTTTATTGACAAATGAGAAAAAATGCTCATTTTTGCCATCAGTTTCCTGGAGAACGACTCCAGCAAAGAGTTACAAGGGACCTCGGAGGTCTTCTAGTCCAACCCCCTGCTCAGGCAGGAGACCCTATACCATTTCTGAAAAATGGCTGTCCAATTTCTTCTTAAAAACCTCCAGTGTTGGAGCATTCACCACTTCTGGAGGCAGGTTGTTCCACTGGTTAATTAATTGTTCTAACTGTCAGGAAGTTTCTCCTTAGTTCTAGGTTGCTTCTCTCCTTGATGAGTTTCCATCCGTTAAACTAGACATACCCAATTCCAGCAGCCATTCCTTATTACATTATTCTGCATTCCTATTCTATTCTATTACATTACATTACATTACATTATTCTATTCTATTCTATTCTATTCTATTCTATTACATTACATTACATTACATTATTCTATTCTATTCTATTCTGTTACATTACATTACATTACATTATATTACATTATTCTATTCTATTCTATTACATTACATTATTCTATTCTATTCTATTCTATTCTATTCTATTCTATCCTCCAGTCCCCTCATCATCTTTGCTGCTCTTCTCTGAACTCTTTCCAGAATCTCAACATCTTTTTTATATATCGGGGTGACCAAAACTGGATGCCACATTGCAAGCGTGGTCATGTTCTTTAATTAAATTATTAACTTTCAAATCAGTCACCTTGTTCTAAAAGAGAAAACATGGGAAATTTAAATACATAGGCCAGGATACCTCTTTGAATCCAGCTGTGACGTGCTAAAATATTTAAACAAAAGGGGATGGATAGGAAGGAAAATGTGTTTCCAGCAATTGCATAATTGACAGATGATACGTATCTTTGTAGCTTTGTAGTATCATCTTTTTCACATTCATGAAAGTGTGTAATATTCATTTTCATTGTTCTCCTGCTAATTTGCAAACCATTGTCTAGATTAAAAAAAGAAGAAGAAGAGGAACACGTACAAAATCCTGTCATTTTACTAAGTTATTCCATAACATTTCACAGGGAAAAAGTAGATATAAAAGTAATCCCCTTTTTTTATTATCAGATACAGGAAATTCATTTTATTATTACTCTTATTATAATTATCGGAGTTACTTCAACATTATAATTAATTTATGACAGCGCCAATATAAGAAAAATGTGTATAATGTACCGTACTATTTGTATCTCAGAAATAATTGGCTGGATTCAGGCTGAGCAAGCTGAACTAAATGCCCATGAAAATCAAGAGGGCTTAAGCTAACTGGGTCTTTTTGATTTCACTGGAACCGATATCCAATTAATTTAGTGCAAATCCAAAGCAATAAATATATAAATGCAAATATTCCTCTCGGAACAAATGAGTTGAGATACTATTTTTCTTTTCTTTGGTTTGGTAATTCGGTCTCTGTAATTCCACTATCAAATCAACCCAAACCAGATTTATTTTCCTTCCTTCCTTCCTTCCTTCCTTCCTTCCTTCCTTCCTTCCTTCCTTCCTTCCTTCCTTCCTTCCTTTCCTTTCCCTTCCTTCCTTCCTTCCTTCCTTCCTTCGTCCTCCCCATTCCCATATCCTCCCTCCCTCCCTCCCTCCCTGCCTGACTCCTTTTCTTGTTTCCTTCCTCTCTCCATCCCTCCCTTCCTTCCTTTCCTCTCCCTCTCCCTCCCCATTCCCATCTCCTCCCTCCCTGCCTCCCTCCTTTTCTTGTTTCCTCCCTCCCTCCCTCTGTCCCTCCCTCCCTTTCTTCCTTCTCCCTCCCCATTCCTATATCCTCCCTCCCTCCCTGCNTCCTCCTCCTCCTCCTCCTCCTCCTCCTCCTCTCCACTCCATAAAACCCAATCCCAGTCCTCCTCCTCCTCCTCTCCATAAACTCCACTCCCTTCAAGCACTGATGATGTTACCTAGTTGGGTCATAAAATGTCTGCAAGAAAACTACCAAGTTCAGAGAGCACCAAGGACCCCACAGCCCTCCTCCTCCTCCTCCTCCTCCTCCTCCTCCTTCCTCCTCCTCCTCCTCTTCCTCCTCCACCTCCTCTTCACAAACCCTACTAGTGCTGATGATGTTACTAGTTGGATAAAGAAACGTCTGCAAGAAGGCCACCAAACTCAGAGAGCACCAAGGACCCCACAATTTGACTCTGAGCTACAAATATTTTTTTTTTCCTCCTTCCATACTTCCATAGCTCAAAGCCAGAGGAGATATAGGTTCCTTTCATGCAACTGAGATGTCTTGTGGAATAAATGAACAAATGCCTCTTAGGGAAACATTTATAGATTCGTTCCTGCAAATTCTTGAAAGGATTTCCGAGACCTTCCAAAATAAGACTTTTTTTCCCCCCTCTGGCAGGCAAACAGAGAGGATCTACATATTCATTGTTTCCATTTTCTTATTTTTCCTTACAAACCTTGCCCAGTATTAAGATTACAACTTCGCAGCCCCCCTCAAGGCGGTTGTGGCTCATCCGTTAAAAATAGAGGAACGAGTCTCAAGCAAAGCAGAAGTAACTCAACTGGAGAACGGCGACAGGTCCCCTGACGTTTCCTGACTTTCTGACACCATCTGTTTAATGTCAAAGTTAAGTCATGGCTGGCTTGCATTTTTAGCTTGACAGGGCTCTGTAAACTCTCCTTTCTGTAAGTCAATCTATGTTTGTTTATTTCATTTTATTAAAAAAAGGATAAACTTTTTGGATCAGACGTCACGAACGGAAAGATGGGCCAAGTTCTCCAGCTAAGGACTTCAACACGTAGACGGCAAAACTCTTGATTAACCCTAGAGGTCAGTAAAGAGCTAGATAGTTTTGCATTCCCCTTTCTGCATTTGGCTATGGAGATTCTAATAATAATAATAATAAAGTTGGAAGGGACCTTGGAGGTCATCTAATCCAACCCCCTGCTCAGGCAGGAAACCTTATACCATTTCGGACAAATGACTGTCCAGTCTCTTCTTAAAAACTTCCAGTGTTGGAGCATTCACCGCTTCTGGAGGCAAGGAGTTCCACTGGTTAATTGTTCTAACTGTCAGGAAATTTCTCCTTGTTTCTACGTTGCTTCTCTCCTTGGTTAGTTTCCATCCGTTGCTTCTTGTCCTGCCTTCAGNAGGAGGAGGAGGAGGAGGAGGAGGAAGAGGTGGTGGTGGTGGTGGTGGTGGAGGACGACGACTGTGGGGTCCTTGGTGCTCTCTGAGCTTGGTTCTTTTCTTGGAGACATTTCATTACCCAACTAGGTAACATCATCACTGCTAGAAGGGCGTGTCCACTTCTGAAGTCTGATTCTTGGTTCAGTTCTAAATTGAGAGCCTAATAGTCTCTTGTTTATCAAGCCTCGTGCCCACAAATGTTCAGAGTTTTCTTTTCATCTGGATAAATTGCGTAAATTGTCCGTGCCAACAGATCCATTTTCTTAACTGCATTATTGGCAAAAGAGAAACAAGTAGAAAACACAGGGAGAAGGAAATGCATGGATAGAAATGGGGCGCAGGAGGATGATGATCACAAGATATGCGAACACAAGCTGTCACTCCTTTCACTTAAAAGCAGAGCTAGGGGAAAAGTAGCAGATGTGTATGAATGAACCACTTAAATCCACCCCTTCCTGCTCTTTGATCAAACTTCACCCTTTTCAGCAGCTGGCCTCTCCCCCTGTAAAAAGTACGTCCAATTTTTGATCTCCTCCCACTGATTCCGAAGTCTAAGCCATGTCGGGAGGAATCACCACAATCATTATAATTCTCTTACACCAACGTTGGTTCATTTCTTACGGACACTCTACGCCATTCCAGTTCTCAGCACTGCAAGACAAAATTAGGACGAAAAGCAATAGGCACGCAAAAAATAAATAGAAACCGTAACAGTGCAATTCAATTAGGGCAAAGATCCAAATTTAACATCTCCTACGTGCTCTCTCGCAGAACTAGTTTTTTGTTCTTCTGTGAAAATCCTTACATAGGGGTCTGCCAGCATTAAGACGCTTCTACTATGGCAGTGGTTCTCAACCTGTGGGTCGGGACCCCATTTGGGGTCGATCGACCATTTCATCGGGTTCGCTAAGCAAGGCTGTCCGCCATTTTTTTTGTCCGCCATTGTTTTCCCCCTTTTCCGGCGGGTGCCTTACCTCCCTTGGGCTGGGCCAGCTGGTGGTCGGCCTGCTCCGTCTCTGCCGCTTGCCAGCTACGCCTCGGCCGGCGCAGGGGGCGGAACCACGCATGCACGGCGTTCCCAGGCAGGGAAAGTCCTCGACTTACGACCGGTTGGGTAGTCCTCGACTTACGACCGGTTTAGTCCTCGACTTACGACCGGTTTAGTCCTCGACTTACAATTGGTTGGGGTCGTGGCATTAAAAAGGTTGAGAACCACTGTCCTATGGCATCCGCTCCCATCACTTTCTGATAAATAGAAGGGGAAGAAATAGAAGCGGTGACAGATTTTATTGTCTTGGGCTCCAAGATCACTGCAGATGGGGATGGCAGCCATGAAATTAAAGGATGTTTGCTCCTTGGGAGGAAAGCTATGGCCAACCTAGATAGCGCGTTCAAAAGCAGAGACATCATCTTGTTGACAAAGGTCCATACTGTCAAAGCTCTGGTTTTCCCAGTAGTCATGTCTGTCTGTCAGATTTGGACCATGAAGAAGGCTGGGTGCTGAAGAATTGATGCCTTCAAATTGTGGTGTTGGAGAAGACTCTCAAGATTCCCTGGGACTGCAAGGAGATCCAGTCAGTGGATCCTGAAGGAAACCAACCCTGACTGTCCTTTGGAAGGACAGTTCCTGGAGCTGAAGCTCAGGTACTTTGGCCACCAAATGAGAAGAGAGGATTTCTGGGAGAAGACTCTGAGGTTGGAAGGCGAAAGAAGAAGGGGATGGCAGAGGAGGAGATGATTAGATGGTGTCATCAACGCAATGAACCTGAATTTGGGCAAACTCTGGGAGACATTTGAAGGACAAGGAGCCTGGTACAACAACAACAACAACAACAACAACAACAACAATAACCCGTGTCAACCATCAGCACCAGCCAATTTGAATGTTCAGTTGACTGAGGTTCATGTTTAATGAATAAAAGATGATGATGATGATGATGATGATGATGATGATGATGATGATGATGATGATGATGATGATGATGATGATGATGGAAGGGATCTTGGAGGTCATCACATCCAACCCCCTGCTCAGGCAGGTAACCCTATACCATTTTGGACAAATGGCTGTCCAGTCTTTTCTTAAAAACTTCCAGTGTTTGAGCATTCACAGCTTTTGGAGGCAGGTTGTTCCACTGGTTAATTGTTCTAACTGTCAGGAAATTTCTCCTTCGTTCTAGGTTGCTTCTCTCTTTGGTTAGTCTCCATCCGTTGCTTCTTGTCCTGCCTTCAGGTGCTTTGGAGAATAGCTTGACTCCCTCTTCTTTGTGGCAGCCCCTCAGATATTGGAAGACTGCTGTCATGTCATCCCTGGTCCTTCTCTTCATTAAACTAGACATACCCAATTCCAGCAACCGTTCCATCTATGTTTTAGCCTTCAGTCCCCTGATCATCTTTGTTGCTCTTTTCTGCACTCTTTCTATGATATGGTCCATGGAATCTCAAAGTGTTGGACGTGACTTAGTGACTGAACAACAAGAACTATGGTGTCCCTGCAGGTAGACTTCTTGGGGATGAGACCTTCAGATGTTCCAGGCTTCCATACCTATAGTTTCACAAATGTAGTAACTAGCATGGGAAACAAGAGAGAGGTGAACTGTCAAACAGTAGATACATTCTAAATATAACCTCAGAGGAAGGAAAATAGTTTAATGTAATTGGTGTTCACAGTGCCCAATTTTGCCAACTGGTCCAAGAAGATAACCCAAGCAATAATATCAAAGGTTGCTTTCAACCCAAAGCTCCTCCTTCTAATCCTCATAGCCATTTATTGGAGGAAAGGATTATCTTCTAAGATACTCAAGGATGTCCCTAATACTGATTGAGATGCTGCTTCCTTGTTCTGTCCATTTGGTTCTCCTGCTCGAGCAAGGGGCTGGACTAGAAGACCTCCAAGGTCCCTTCCAGCTCCTATTCTATTCTATTCTATTCTATTCTATTCTATTCTATTCTATTCTATTCTATTCCATTCCATTCTATTCCATTCCATTCCATTCCATTCCATTCCACTCCACTCCACTCCACTCCACTCTACTCTACCCTACTCTATTCCTATTCTATTCTATTCTATTCTATTCTATTCTATATTTATTTATTTATTTATTTATTTATTTATTTATTTATTATTTGGATTTATATCCCACCCTTCTCCTCATAGGACTCAGGGCAGCTGACAATCAATTAAAATACATAAATAACAATACAGATTTAAAATTAATTAAAATAGATATTTAAATATTGTCCGATTTAAAATATAAATTAAAACCCCTCTAAAAATTACCCTAGGCCAGTCCTGCAAGCTGGAATAACCAAGTCTTGAGGGCGCGGCGAAAGGAAGGGAGATCAGGGATAACCCTGATCTCTGGAGGCAGTTCATTCCAGAGGGTGGGAGCTCCCACAGAGAAGGCCCTCCCCCTTGGGGTCGCCAGCCGGCACTGTCTGGCCGACGGCACCCTGAGGAGACCCACTCTATGGGAGCGTACAGGTCGATGGGAGGTAATCTGCGGCAGGAGGCGGTCTCGAAGGTATCCGGGTCCGATGCCATGGAGCGCTTTAAAGATGATAG
>NW_015392330.1:9762-14084 GCF_001527695.2 Protobothrops mucrosquamatus | reverse complement strand
ATTATCTGATGACGCAATGAGGGTGGAGTAGTAATTAGACCTCGCCACCCTCATCGCCACAAGGTAGGATCTAACATGTATCCTTACCTGTGTTCGGTCGGATTCGGTTCGGGTGGCCCTCCAACTGCTCTCTAGGCGTCTTTTCCAGCGTTTCATCTCTCTCAGCCCCTCGGTAAACCAAGGGGCCAGTTGAGACCTACGCCGGGTCAGAGGCCGCAGCGGCACGACTCAGTCCAGTGCTGCGGCCGCGGCCGCATCCCAGGCCGCGGCCTGATGTTCCGCCGAGTCGTGACCCAGCTCCTCAGGATATGGCCCAAGCTCCGTCAGAAACCCCTCCGGGTCCATCAGGCGCCTGGGACGGAACCATCTAGGCGGTTCCGTCTCCCTGTGGCGAGGGGCAGCGGTCCGGAAGTCCATCCTCAGGAGTACGTGATCTGACCATGACAAAGGCTCTATAATTATCTCCCCCATGCTACCTAACATCTTCTCCTCTGCCGTCCCCTTCTCCTTTTGCCTTCCCTCTTTCCCAAACATTGGGGTCTTCTCCAAGGAGTCCTCTCTTCTCATGAGGTGGTCAAAGTATCTGAGCTTCAGGTTCTCTCCTTCCAAAGGACAATCAGAGTTGCTTTTCTTTAGGATCGACTTATCGTATCTCCTTGCAGTCCAAGGAACTCTGAAGAGTCTTCTTCTCCAGCACCACAAATTGAAAGCAACAATTCTTGGGTGCTCCATCTTTCTTGTGGTCCAACTCTCGTAGCCGTACATTGTTGTTCTTCAGTTGCTAAGTCATGTCCAACTCTTCATGACCCCTTTAGGATCAACTGAACTGGATCTCCCGGCAGTCCAAGGGACTCTGATGAGTCTTCTCCAGCACCACAAATTGAAAGCAACAATTCTTGGGTGCTCCATTTTTCTTGTGGTCCAACTCTCGTAGCCATACATTGTTGTTCTTCAGTTGCTAAGTCATGTCCAACTCTTCACAACCCCTTTAGGATCGACTGAACTAGATCTCCCAGCAGTCCAAGGGACTCTGACGAGTCTTCTCCAGCACCACAAATTGAAAGCAACAATTCTTGGGTGCTCCATTTTTCTTGTGGTCCAACTCTCGTAGCCATACATTGTTGTTCTTCAGTTGCTAAGTCATGTCCAACTCTTCATGACCTCTTTAGGATCGACTGAACTGGATCTCCCAGCAGTCCAAGGGACTCTGACGAGTCTTCTCCAGCACCACAAATTGAAAGCAACAATTCTTGGGTGCTCCATCTTTCTTGTAGTCCAACTCTCATAGCCGTACATTGTTGTTCTTCAGTTGCTAAGTCATGTCCAACTCTTCACGACCTCTTTAGGATCGACTGAACTGGATCTCCCAGCAGTCCAAGGGACTCTGACGAGTCTTCTCCAGCACCACAAATTGAAAGTCAGGTCACATACCCACAACTCGCGTTGCTGCTTTCGAGCACATTAAAAAGAAACCCGAATCAATTTCTCTAGTGCAAGAGAAAGGGAAAATTGTCCCCTCTTCACACTTGTCTCGATTTGAGTCAAAGGAGAAAAAAATAAATGGGTTTGATTAATCAGTGGTGGGCGGTGATGGCCTTGAAGAATACCAGCTGGGGTTTTTTTTCCATTACCAGGAAGTGCTAGATGCAGCTGTCACTTCTTGCTTGGACATCCACAGACAGACGTTGGCTTCCTATCTGAACACCTGGAGCCGCACGGCGACAGCACGACCCGATATAAACCATAATTTAATGACTTGTTTGACACTACTACATTAATACGGATATTGTTCAGGTATTGACTTGCATGTGACAAGGACACGTTCGTTTCCTTAATTGGTCTGACAAATTAGCTTGGCAGATCAGGGCTATTAGACCCCTGTTTATCCTGATGCTTGAATCCATGTTTGAATACACAAACACAGAGAGAGAGAGAGAGAATGTTGGCACCGCCATTCCTGGCTTAAAATATCTCTGCTTCTCCATGCAGTTCTCCCAGCTGTAGCAGCTGGCAATGACATGAAAATGCTTCTGCCCATATGGAAGAACTGGGGGGCATCTCAGGCTAAGAGGAATACAGTAATCCCTGACTTGTGAGCAACATTCCTCGTGCTTTGTTTTTCCTTGAAGACATTTCACTTCTGATCCAAGAAGCTTCTCCAGTTCTGATTGAATGGCGGAGGATGGAGCTGAAGAAGCTGCTTGGATGAGAAGAAAAATGTCTTATAATAATAATAATAATAATAATAATAATAATAATAATAATAATAATAATAATAATAATAATAATAATAATAATAATAATAATGATGATGATGATGATGATGATGATGATGATGATGATGATGATGATGATGATGATGATGATGATGATGATGATGATAACGTTGGAAGGGACCTTGGAGGTCATCTAGTCCAACCCCCTGCTCAGGCAGGAAACCCTATACCATTTCAGACAAATGGCTGTCCAGTCTCTTCTTAAAAACTTCCAGTGTTGGAGCATTCACCGCTTCTGGAGGCAGGTGGTTCCACTGGTTAATTGTTCTAACTGTCAGGAAGTTTCTCCTCAGTTCTAGGTTGCTTCTCTCCATGGTCAGTTTCCACCCGTTGCTTCTTGTCCTGCCTTCAGGAGCTTTGGAGAATAGCTTGACTCCCTCTTCTTTGGGGCAGCCCCTGAGATATTGGAACACTGTTATCCTGTCCCCCCTCGTCCTTCTCTTCATTAAACTAGACATCCCCAATTCCAGCAACCGTTCCTCAGGGCACCCTTTGGGACAACCATGTCCTGGGTGACTGAGAATCTCCATAGATATTTTTTATTATTATTTATGTATGAAACAAATTTGTATCACCCCCCTTCACTCACACATACTGTAGATGATTTCAGCTGGCTCGCAGAATGAGAAAATAGCTTCTTTAGTTCTTGGATGAGAAGTGAAATATTTTCAAAGAAAAAAAAAAGACCAAGAAGGTCCAGTTGCCTTTTATAAAAGCAACTTGGAGATGCTGGATGATTGAAGCTCTCCACAGATCCTTTTTCATGGTCCCAGCAGGTGACAATCCCTAATTGATGGGATCCATAACATGTTCTGCTTCCTGTCCTGGTGGGTGGGGTGGGTGTGTTAGGGGTGTTCCTTCAAATAAATAGAGTAGAGTAGAGTAGAGTAGAGTAGAGTAGAGTAGAGTAGAGTAGAGTAGAGTAGAGTAGAGTAGAGTAGAATAGAATAGAATAGAATAGAATAGAATAGTAGAGTAGAGTAGAGTAGAGTAGAATAGAATAGAATAGAATAGAATAGAATAGAATAGAAATAGAAATAGAAATAGAAATAGAAATAGAAATAGAAATAGAAATAGAAATAGAAATAGAAATAGAATATGGAATGGAAATGGAATAGAATAGAATAGAATAGAATAGAATAGAATAGAATAGAATAGAATAGAATAGAATAGAATAGAATAGGAGGTGGAAGGGACCTTTTGAGGTCTTCTAGTCCAGTCCCCTGCTCAAGCAGGACGTCCTATACCATTTCAGTGAGATGATTGTCCAGTCTCTTTTTTTAAAAAATCCAGTGATGGAGTGCCCACGATTTCTGGAGGCAACTTCTGTTCCACTGGTTAATTGTCCCCACTGTCAGGAAGTTTCTCCTTAATTCCAGGTTGCTTCTCTCTGTGATCAGTTTCCAACCATTGTTCCTCATCCTTCCCTCTGGTGCTTTGGTGAACAACCTGGCCCCCTGTTCTTTGTGACAGCCCTGTTCCCAGGCCAGGTAGGGCTTTAAAGGTGACAACCAGCATCTTGAATGGTCAGGTGCTACGCATCGTCTAGGCTACTATGGAAATCAGGGTGGACTGGAAAGTTTTTGGTCTGCTCCTCCATGGTCCTCCTTCAGTCTTTACGATAACTCTTCCCCAGTCATCTTGCCTCTGAACATATAATCAAGCTATGGAACCAGCAAAACCAAATATGCATCTATCTATAGAAAAGCCACACGCCTGCGTTCTATTTATGTCTGCCTCGAATTCCCAAATCAGCAGAGAACTGAATGAAAGCTCGGCCCTTTTTTGTCTCTTGAGTGACTGACAAGTCGACACAGCGAGTTCCTATTATTGACTGCTCATATTCTCTAGTTGGAAAATTGTATGTTTCACAGAGCTCTACATAAAGGCTATCTTCTCTTCTGCAGCTGAACTGCCAAGGATGGGGTTTTTGTGAAGTGCACGATAGAATATTGCCTGTTCAACTCTCTCTCTCTGTCTCCCTCTCTCTCTCCCTCTCTCTCTCTCTCCCTCTCTCTCTCTCTCTCTCTCTCTCTCTCTCTCTCT
>NW_015392330.1:0-9198 GCF_001527695.2 Protobothrops mucrosquamatus | reverse complement strand
CTCCCTCCCTCCCTCTCTCTCCCTCCCCCTCCCTCCCTCTCTCTTTCCCTCTCTCTCCCTCTCTCTCCCTCTCTCCCTCTCTCTCTCCCTCTCTCTCTCCCTCTCTATAGAATAGAATAGAATAGAATAGAATAACAGAGTTGGAAGGGACCTTGGAGGTCTTCTAGTCCAACCCCCTGCTCAAGCAGGAGACCCTATACCTGTGGTGGCGAACCTATAGCACGTGTGCCACAGGTGGCATGCAGAGCCCTCTCTGTGGGCATGCGCGCCATCGCCCCAGTCCTAGGCCTTCAGCTGGGTTTTAGAAAACCTTTTTGCTTTAGGCCTTCGCTGGGGTGTACAAAAAATGAAAAGGTTCAATCAATCAATCAATTTCAACTTCTCTCTGGGAAAAAAAGATCTTGCAAAGTTGGAATTGATTGATTGAACTTTTTAGTCCCACCCAGTCTGTCGTTACCACAACAGCCACGCCCACCCAATGGGCCACACCCACCCAATGGGCCACACCCACCCGGCACCCGACGATAGATAAGTGGGTTTTGGGTTGCAGTTTGGGCACTCCGTCTCTAAAAGGTTCGCCATCACTGCCCTATACCATTTCAGACAGGTGGCTGTCCAGTCTCTTCTTTAAAAAAACCTCCAGTGATGGAGCACCTACAACTTCTGAAGGCAGGTTGTTCCACTGGTTAATTGTCCTCACTGTTAGGAAGTTTCTTTTTAATTCCAGGTTGCTCCTCTCCTTGATTAGTTTCCATCCATTGTTTTTTGTCCTGCCTTTTAGGTGCTTTGGAGAATAGATTGATTGCTCTTCTTTTTGTGGCAGCCCTTCAAATACTGGAATACTGCTATCATGTCATCCCTAGTCCTTCTTTTATCTTTAAGCCTGCATTTTTAAAAATCTTTTATCCCCATTTTTTTTATCTTCTACCCTCCAGTGAATGACAGTCCCACACACCTGACGGAGCTGTCCTCTAAACAGCCAAAGCTCATGAGTTCTGAACAAGCTGTTCATCTGGGGAGGAAAGGACTGAAAACACTAACTATAGTTGCAGTTAATCCATATCTTTATAATATGTGCTTTAACTCACAAAATTGAGTCCAGCTTTGCTCCAGATAGCTGCCAGAAGCTTATTAATGTTCTCCCTCTAGCCGGCTAAAGTTTGAACTAAACTGCTCATTGTGTCCATTCATTATGTCCGTTCAATATAGCAGACTTGACTTGAACCTAATTAGACCCCTAAAGAAAAATGGGTATAATTAGATTGGGGGCAGCTTTGTAAAATGTAAAGAGTGAATTTAATTGGTTGCTTCCTTCTCTTAACGACCTCAGGATTTATGAGATTTAATGTGCCAGACTGGATGGCCCACGGTTCTCGCCCCCCTCCTGTTCCAACAGTGGGAGAAGGTAAGCAGCCAGTAATGGGATGATCGATGGAAATATAGTTTAAATATTAGCATCTCTCCGCAGAGTCACCTGAACATATTATGGTCTGCCTAACAGAATAACAGAATAGCAGAACAGCAGAATAACAGAATAACAGAATAACAGAACAGCAGAACAGCAGAATAGTAGAATAGCAGAATAACAGAACAGAACAGCAGAATAACAGAATAGCAGAATAGCAGAATAGCAGAATAACAGCAGAACAGAAACAGAATAGCAGAATAACAAAACAGCAGAATAGCAGAATAGCAGAATAACAGAACAGCAGAACAGCAGAATAACAGAATAGCAGAATAACAGAATAGCAGAACAGAAACAGAATAACAGAATAACAGCAGTACAGAATAGTAGAATAACAGAATAACAGAATGGCAGAATAACAGCAGAACAGAATAGCAGAATAACAGAACAGCAGAATAACAGAACAGCAGAACAACAGAATAACAGAATAGCAGAATAACAGCAGAACAGAATAGCAGAACAGCAGAATAACAGAATAGCAGAACAGAACAGAATAGCAGAATAACACAATAACAGAATAGCAGAATAAGAACAGCAGAAGAGCAGAATAACAGAATAGCAGAATAACAGCAGAACAGAATAGCAGAATAACAGAATAGTAGAATAGAAGAACAGCATAATAACAGAATAGCAGAATAACAGAACAGCAGAACAGAATAGCAGAATAACAGAACAACAGAACAGCAGAACAGAATAGCAGAATAACAGAATAGCAGAACAGCAGAATAGTGGGATAGCAGAATAACAGAATAGCAGAATAACAGAACAGCAGAACAGCCGAACAGCAGAATAGTAGAATAGCAGAATAGCAGAATAACAGAACAGCAGAACAGCAGAACAGAATAGCAGAATAGCAGAATAGCAGAATAACAGAACAGCAGAATAGTAGAATAGCAGAATAGCAGAATAACAGAACAGCAGAACAGCAGAACAAAATAGCAGAATAACAGAATAGCAGAATAACTTCCTGACAGTTAGAACAATTAACCAGTGGAACAATCTGCCTCCAGAAGCGGTGAATGCACCAACACTGGAAGTTTTTCAGAAGAGACTGGACAGCCATTTGTCCAAAATGGTATAGAGTTTCCTGCCTGAGCAGGGGGTTGGACTAGATGACCTCCAAGGTCCCTTCCAACTTTATCATTATTATTATTATTATTATTATTATTATTATTATTATTATTATTATTATTATTATTATTATTATTATTATTATTATTATTATTAACAGAACAGCAGAACAGAATTGCAGAATAACAGAATAACAGAACAGCAGTACAGCATAATAGCAAAATAGCACAGTTGGAAGAGACCTTGGAGGTCTTCTAATGATCCAACCCCCTGCTCAGGCAGGAATCCCTATATCTTTTCAGAGAAGTTCCTGTCAAGTCTCTTTTACAGTGATGAAGCACTCACAATTTCTGGAGGCAAGTTGTTCCACTGACTAATTGTTCTAACTCTCGGGAAATTCCTCCTTATCATACTTCTAGGTTGCTTCTCGCCTTGATTCGTTTCCATCTGTCACTTCTTGTCCTGCTTTCAGGTGCTTTGGAGACTAGGTTGACCCCCTCTTCTTTGGGGCAACCCCTGAGATACTGGAACACGGCTATCATGTCAACCTGGAACTCAGCTATCGTGTCAACCTAGAATCAAGGGAAGTTGTAATTTCATTTTAAGAGTGGATTTTTATGATCGTGTAGGTCAGGAAAAGGCACCTTGGTGACTTTCTGATATTTGGGCTTATCGCTTATCAATTATAGCCCCAGGTGGACATTCGGAAGACGTTGTAGCTGTGGACTTCAACTGCCAACTCTTGCTGTAGTTTCTTCTGGCAATTGCCTAGTATGTTTTCTCTAGCTTCGTGGAAAAAGGCAACACTTTCCAAGAAACCACCATTAGTTCTCCAAATCTCCTGAAGGCAGGACAAGAAGTAATGTACGGAAGCATCTTAAAGAGAGAATCCACCTGGAACCAAAGAGAAAATTCCTAACAGTAAGGAAATAAATCAGTGAACAGCTTGTCTCCAGAAGCTGTGGGTGATCCATCACTGGAGGTTTTAAAGAAGAGATTGGACAGCCATTTGGAATGGTAGGGGGTTGGACTAGATGACCTCTAGTACCATTCCAGTCTCTTCTTAAAAGTCTCCGATGATGGAGCACCCACAACTTCTGGAGGCAGGTTGTTCCACTGGTTAATCGTTCTAACCGTCAGGAAATTCCTCCTTAGTTCTAGGTTGCTTCTCTCTCCTTGTTTCATTTCCATCCGTTGCTTCTTTAATTTTACAACTTTTATGGTTTTATCTGTGTATAAAATACAAAGAGAAGTAGAAATGGGAAATTAGGGGAACGAAAAAGAGAGGGGAAAAGAAAATGTAAGGTGCAAGGGGGAAAAAAAGGCAATGACTTCTGACTCTTTTTAGCACACTACATGATAAAAACCCGCCAGCCTCAACGTTTTGCTTTTGCACATTAGTATATACTGTAAATAGTTATTTCTATAATGACTAATTAATGTAATAGACAAAAGTTTCATTTTTTTTCACCACAAGCACAAAATCCATCCATGATATCCCAATTAAAAATATGTACTTAAATATATTCTCCTCTTTGAATAAAATATTCAGCTTAACCATTTCTGCTTTATCTTTCTTGCTGCGGAAATAATATGTATTTCTATTTGCACCTAATAATCTTTGTAAATTATCACCATTTATACTAACAAGGTGCACTTTATTCTTACAGATTCTCTGAGATGACAGGAAAAAAAATACTCTTTTTTAAATCCTTTTTTAAAATGCTGAGCTTTTCTTTAAACACATTTCTAAAATCAAAACTTTCTAATAGGTCTTTTTCTTTTAACTTCTTCACATACGTGCTTTGAATTTTAATATTAAATTTAGATCCGTCCCTCCAAGCTACCCTCATAAAATAATATTTTTTTGGCCTTTTTAAAACTCTAAATTTTTCTTTAAATTAACACATCATTTTCTTTAACTTTCTCTTAACACAGATACTGTCAAATACATTTTCAATAACGTTTTGCCTACTTTAGGAATCACTTAGGCATTATAAATGTACAAAAGTTACATTTTCAAATTTTAGATTAAGACTTTCTTTCAATTACAAATATCAAACAGATAAAAAAGAAATCCATCCTAATTCCAGTTAACTCGTTCAGTTTACGTCACTCCTTCCAGCTTGTCTTCATGAAATATAATTCTTCTTCTCTGGAAAGTTTACCAAGTAGTTATAAGCCTCCCTTTTTTTTCCTCAGAAATTTCTCAACCAGGTTAATGTCCTTCAAGGAAAAATCCCCAAACTTGTCCTTTTCAAAGTTGCAGATTGTCTTGAAGCTCTTCTTTCAGTTGCGTCGAGAGGTTTATATTTTGAGCATCATAATTAGAGTTGGTGTCAGGTCCAAAATTGTCCAGAATGGCACTTGATTCTGCATTCTCATCCATTGCTTCTTGTTCTGCCTTCAGGCACTCCATTGTTGCTCTTCTCTGCATTCTTTCCAGAGGTACCCAACCTTTTGGGCACCAGGAACCAGTTCCGTGGAGAGAGGTTTTTCCACGGACCGGAGGGGGCGTGGTTTTGTGTGCTGCCTGCATCCCACGGATGGGGCTTTGCTTGTTTGTGTGGATCGGTTGCTGGCATGCTGCGGCTCGGTACCGGTCCACGGACCTGGGGTTGGGGACCCCTGTTGTAGAGTCTATATATATATAGACACAGCCAATTCACAGGTGGCATATTGTTTTGGTAATTGGCTCCTTTAGTGGACTTCTCAAGGTCTCTCTCACTTTTGTTTCTCTCTGACTCCAAGCACCCAACCATCTTCAAGATAAGGGTGATGCATTCCTTCTCCTGGGGGACGGGCCTAGTGGCAGGACAGTGCAAAGCACCCCCAAAGCATCCTCCCTCCCAACAGCATATAGAAATAATAATAATAATAATAATAATAATAATAATAATAATAATAATAATAATAATAATAATAATAATAATAATAATAATAATAATAATAATAATAATAATAATAATAATAATAAAGCAAGGGTATACCAATAGTAATAGGTGCCTTGGATGCAATCCCAAAACTGGAGCACCACTTGAACACCATCATCGGCATTGACAAATTCGCCATTAGTCAATTGCAAAAGGCAGCCTTACTAGGAACTGCTTCCATCCTGTGACGATATCTGTAATACCATCAAACATCCACATCTGCCTATCCCAGGTCCTTGGTAAGGACTCGATAGGTAGACAAAAATGCCAAATCCAGTCTGAACATCTGGCTGACTGTGCGATGATCAACAACAATGACAACAACAACAACAACAACAACAACAACAACAACAACAATAATAATAATAATAATAATAATAATAATAATAATAATAATAATTTTCAATTAACAATAGGATGAAGAGCAACTAAGATGATCAGGGGCCTGGAGACTAAAACATATGAAGAACGGCTGCAGGATTTGGGTTTGGATAGTCTAAAGAAAAGAAGAAATAGGGGAGACATGATAGCAGTGTTCCAGTATTTGAGGGGCTGCCACAAAGAAGAGTTGGGGGTCACGTTATTCTCCAAAGCACCAGAGGGCAGGACAAGAAGCAATGGATGGAAACTGATCAAAGAGAGAAGCAACCTGGAATTAAGGAGAAACTTCCTGACAGTGAGGACAATCAACCAGTGGAACAGCTTGCCCCCAGAAATCATGGGCTCTTCATCGCTGGAGATTTTTAAGAAGAGACTAGACATTCACCTGTCTGAGACGGTGTAGGTCCTCCTGCTTGAGCAGGGGGCTGGACTAGAAGTCCTCCAAGGTCCCTTCCAGCTTCTATTCTATTCTATTCTATTCTATTCTATTCTATTCTATTCTATTCTATTCTATTCTGTTCTGTTCATTGTTTTTTATTCTATTCTACTCTGCTCTATCCTGCTCTATTTTGCTCTCTACTCTACTCTACTCTACTCTACTCTACTCTACTCTACTCTACTCTACTCTACTCTACTCTACTCTACTCTACTCTACTCTACTCTACTCTACTCTACTCTATTCTATTCTATTCTATTCTATTCTATTCCTTGCAGTAGTGCATGGCCAAACTTTGGGAAAGAGATCTACAAAGTGGAATGACTTTCCCTAGTGTTCTTTCTCTCTGTTGTTGCATAATCACAACCGTAGCTGTAACCCTATCCTTTTATACCGATGTTAGATACTATGGAACAAACAGTCAAAGGTACTGGCTGTACGATCATTCCACACTCAAATGGCAGTGATAACTAGCTGTTATTTTTACCCCGTCTCTGCACCTGAGCCTCGGCCCAGTGTCCTCTTGGGCTTGCCTTGATCTCAGCTGAGAGGCAAAGCCGTCCATTTCAAAGTTAAGTGTTCTCCACTGCCAGCAGCCCCTGGATTCTGCCTCGACTTCACAAAGCATTAAATCCAATTTTCTCACTCAACAGCTCCGATAATGTGAGCTAGATCACCTCTGAAAGATATGGCTCCCTGATCCAGCTGCCCCCTTGCTATTCAGCAAGCTTTCCTGCTATCCAGGTGGAGTATTTTGTTTCCTTTTGAGTCTGGTGCTTTGCCACTTGCCTGTTAGTCTTCTTTTGACTGGCAGGGTGAATTGCTTGCAAATGACATTGGGATAAGAGTCAACGTACAAGAAGCAGTTGACAATTTTCAAGTGAGTTTGGTGTGTCCAGAAAGGAAAGCATAGTTCAAGAAAAGAATAACATAATAACAAAGTTGGAAGGGACCTTGGAGGTCTTCTAGTCCAACCCCCTGCTCCGGCAGGAAGCCCTATATACCATTTCAGACAAATGGCTGTCCAGTCTCTTCTTAAAAACCTCCAGTGTTGGAGCATTCACCGCTTCTGGAGGCAGGTTGTTCCACTGGTTAATTGTTCTAACTGTCAGGAAGTTTCTCCTTAGTTCTAGGTTGCTTCTCTCTTTGGTTAGTTTCCATCCGTTGCTTCTTGTCCTGCCTTCAGGGGCTTTGGAAAATAAGTTGACCCCCCCTCTTCTTTGTGGCAGCCACTGAAATATTGGAATACTGCTATCATGTCACGCCTAGACCAAGGCTTTTCAACCAGTGGTACGGGTACCACCTGTGGTACATTGGCACCTGGCAGGTGGTTATGCAACCATCCTAGAAAAGTGGTAGTGGGGGAGGGGAATGAGCTGAACCGGTGGCAGCACCGCACAAGCCTGAGCGAGAGACGGCTGGAGCTGCAGGGCTGTCAGGGCTCAGCAGAAGCGCCAGGATCAGCGCCAGGCTCCAGCTGGAGCTTGGCACTGATCCTGCCGCTTCTGCTGAGCCCAGAAGAAGTGCCGATCAGCTGGAATGTTGCAGCCTCTCCAGGGTCTTGTGATTTACATTCAGATGCTTGGCAACTGATTCATATTTATGACGGTCACAGCGTCCCAGGGTCATGTGAAGTGACCAAAACCTGCTGCAACCACCCAGCAGACGGAGGGAATAAAGACCAAACACCCCCCACCCCATCCCTGCTGCCAATCCTCAACAGAAATGCTCACAACAATGAAAACCTTGGACAGGAGGAAGAGTGCCGCCGGGTGGGCAGACAGGTGTCTTGCTCGGCTGTGGCTTGGGGGGCACTTTTTTCAGTGCCATTGTAACTTCAAACAGTCACTAAGCGAACTGTTGTAAGTCGAGGACTACCTGTACTTCATCACTTTTTTTCCTTTTTTGGGGGGGGGGTCATCAAGTTTTTGACCCCTTGCTAGGTGACTGGTGGTACTCGGATGTTGCCCTATCTTAGAAGTGGTACAATGGGTGAAAAGGTTGAAAAGCCCTGGTATAGGGTCTCCTGCTTGAGCAGGGGGTTGGACTAGAAGACCTCCAAGGTCCCTTCCAACTCTGTTATTCTGTTATACCCAGCAAGTAAAATAGAATAGAGATTAGAGCTGGAAGGGACCTTGGAGGTCTTCTAGTCCAGCCCCCTGCTCAGATGTTGCCATATCCTAGAAGTGGTACAATGGGTGAAAAGGTTGAAAAGCCCTGATCTAAAGAACCTCCCCACCCATATGTTCAGCCAAGTAAGCGAATGTTCTCATTAGAAAGGCATCAACCAAGCTAATTCCACAGCAGGTGGCACCTACCTGCTGCGGGATGAAACAACATCAAGGGACTGGTTTATATTTTGAAAAATAATGTTTCTCTTTCTGCCTTCGCTAATGAAGACACTATGCAGATTTGAGTACAGGGAAAGAAAAACAGGGCTGGCAGCATCTATGGTCTGTTGCTATCTTCTCAGGTCTACAAACAAAGTCCGTTTTCCCTTCAGGGTTGCCAAGCTATCAGATTTTCACCTGTCGCCACCCTCCCCTCCTACGGCATGGAATTATATTGCGGTGCCAGGTTTTGTTTTCGAGTTTTGTGTCTGGCAAAAAGTCAGCATTGGAATGGGGAGAGAGATCTGGAGCTGCTTTACAAGTCACCAGAGGTCATTCTTCCAAATATTGCAGCGGCTGCGTGGTTAAGGATTTCATTACCGAGCAGATAAAAGGCCCAGCTGTCTCCAATGGTTAGCGTTTCCATGTTTTATTTATTCCTCTTTGCTACTTTGTTCACGGCAAAGGACACCCGGCTATTCCTTTCTCTCACCTCCGAGCAAAACCGTTTGACGCGACAAGTTGAATAGGTGGGAAACAAATTAGAGGAAGGGGCCGGTCTCAAAAGCAGACCTTTTTCCG
>NW_015392329.1:17271-21971 GCF_001527695.2 Protobothrops mucrosquamatus | reverse complement strand
CAAGTGTTGGGGCTGAAGAGAAGGAACCTAGATCTCCCCAGTCAAAACCTAACATTCTATGCCAATTTTGGTCAATCTAGACCAGTGATTCTCAACCTTTCCTTTACCACGGTCCCCCTTTAAATACATTTGTGGTCACAAACTATGCCCACAGACCACCAAGACTTAACTCAAGATTTAAATCATAACATAACATTTCCTCAAGCCTTTGCAGACCCCCTGTGATGACCACAGGTTGAGAACTACTGATCTAGACTATGCTGGCTGCAAATGATGCCATTTCTTTCCCAATATATATATATGGCAGCCAATGCATATTAATCCTTGACACTGCTGGATCTGATTTTTTCATGATGCACACAACATACCTACTCCACAACCTAGGTTCTTAACTGCATCTCTCATTTGGTGTATTTGTTGTTTTTTTTAGATCTATTTGAAGAATAATTTAAGTACTAACTGGGTACAATTTCCATACATTATTGAATTGTTTGGTCATAGCAGATGGTCACATCTACCCATTATTGACAGATCAAACTCTTTTTTTTTTTTAACAAAATTTTATTAAGTTTATATAGATAAGGAAAAATAGGAACAATACAGGTATGGTAAAGGGAGGGGTGGAAGGAAAGGGGAAGGGGAAGGGAATAAGGAATTAGGGTAAAATAGGGATAGGTACAATCACATATTTCAACAAACAAGCTACCGTTCGGATCATAATAGTGAGTAAATATCATATTCAACCATTTTTAACAAAGCCTAGACTATAACATATTAAAAACAATTAGTAAACAAATAGGTTGATCTATTAAGTAAACACTACTAATATAATCTCAAAAAATCTTAACAATCAAAAGTAACAAATGAAAATCAGTAAATCAAGAAAAATAATCATATCATCAAAATGTTAGTTAGAACTCGATTAAAAATCAGTCATCTCTTCTAAAATATTGAATCCTTCAAGTTCTAATGTGTCTCTACCCATTGATAATTTTTTTCCCAAGTTCTAAAATAAATTGAATCATCTTTTTCTTTCATTTCTAATGTTAGTCTATCCATTTCCGCACACTCTAAAATTTTAGTAATTATAATCTGGTCAGATGGTAAGTTCTCATTTTTCCAAAATTGGGCAAATACTATCCTTGCAGCAGTTAAAACATGCAATATCAAGTAGTCATTCTCTTTACCATAATCAGGTCTTAATATTCCTAACAAAAACAATTCCGGTTTAAATTCTATCTGTAGCTTCATCATCTTTTCCAACCATCTATGGAAACAGATCAAACTCTTATTCCATCTTCTACAATTACACTATTATAAATGGACATTAGACTACATAGTCAATTTGGTGTAGTGGTTAAGACATCAGTCCAGAAACCAGGAGATTGTGAGACAGGCAAAAAGCCAGCTGACTGACCTTGCACCAGTCACACTTTCTCAGCCCTAGGAAGCAGGGAATGGAAAACCACTTACAAAATCTTGCCAAGAAAACTGCAGAGATTTGCCCAGGCAGTCATCAGGAGTTAAGACTGATGACTGATGCACACAGATGCACACACACATACATAGAGAGAGGGAGAGAGAAAGAAATATAGCAGAGAATTTTACCCAGTAAATCTGGGGCAAAAGATATTGTGCTAATAATGTGAAAATCTGTGTGAAAAAAATGAAAAGAGCTTCCAACACAGATTCTATCCAGGTTAGAGATGGTTGTTCTGGTAAAATCCTGGGTCTTGTTTCATACCAATTTCAAATCTTTATCTGAAGAACTCTTATTTTGTTTTGTGCTTCTACTGGCTCAAGTACAGTATTTATATTCAGCTATTTCTGATCTCTCCTGATTGATGATATAGTATTAAGGGAACCTAGCCTTATATTAAAGCTGAACTCAAATACTTTGGCCACCAAATGAGAAGAGAGGACTCATTGGAAAAGGCCCCGATGTTGGGAAAGATTGATGGCAAAAGGAGAAGGGGATGGCAGAGGATGAGATGGTTAGATAATGTTGTCAATGCAATGCAATGCAATGCAATGAACATGGGCAGTGGAGGATGGGGGGGGGCATGCTATGGTCAATGGGCCCTGAAGAGTCAGACACGACTTAGCGACTGAACAACTAAGCCTACAATGGCTTCCCCTTTCAGTGATTCTGCTCCAGGAATCAATGTTTTGAAGAAAATTCACCCAAGAACTTAGTTTCTGGTTTTCTGACTGTTAGAATCCCAGTTCTCACCAATTTATTTAAACTGCTTGCATCAGCAATATTTTCCTGGTGGAATTTAGAAGTGCCTCATATGCCTGGAAGTACTGTTTTAAAAATACATAACTTTGGTATTTGGGAGTGGAGAGGAGAGGAAAGGCTTTTTGTATCTTACGTGGATGAGCTTCCAAGTGAAACCAGACAAATGCCAACGAAAGATATTACCCAGCAAACAGATCACAGAACAAATGAAACCCAGCAACTCATCCATATAGGAAATTACATCAGCATGTTGCTTTGTTGTACAGTGAGAGAGTGTTCATCAGGGTCAACTGAAAGAGAAGCATCCACTCAGACAATTGTTACATTAATTTCCCATGGCATCCAGACAGCTCTGACAGGTTTAGAGTCACACTTCATATCCAGGGGGCAAAAAACAACATGGTCCATCAGGTGGAGTGCTAACAGATCCATTGTTAAAAAAAAAATCCTGAGAGATACACTTGAGAAAAAGTTGTGTAATGCAAACCACTAAATGCAAATAATCTAAGGTAAAATTACTTATTTTGTTAGTGTTAAGAAACACAAAAGAGAAAAGAGAATATTATTATTATTATTATTATTAATAATAATAATAATAATAATAATAATAATAATAATAATAATAATAATAATAATAATAATAAAAAGTTGGGAGGGACCTTGGAGGTCATCTAGTCCAACCCCCTGCTCAGGCAGGAAAACCTATACCATTTCAGACAAATGGCTGTCCAGTCTCTTCTTAAAGACTTCCAGTGTTGGAGCATTCACCGCTTCTGGAGGCAGGTTGTTCCACTGGTTAATTGTTCTAACTGTCAGGAAGTTTCTCCTTAGTTCTAGGTTGCTTCTCTCCTTCCTTAGTTTCCACCCGTTGCTTCTTGTCCTGCCTTCAGGCACTTTGGAGAATAGCTTGACTCCCTCTTCTTTGTGGCAGCCCCTGAGATATTGGAACACTGCTATCATGTCCCCCCTCGTCCTTCTCTTCATTAAACTAGACATACCCAATTCCAGCAGCCGTTCCTTATATGCTTTAGCCTCCAGTCCCCTAATCATCTTTGTTGCTCTTCTCTGTACTCTTTCTAGAGTCTCAACATCTTTTTTAAGAGAGACTTTGTTCATCTTATTGCTCCCTATTCCGTTCCCTCATATTTTATCTTTATTTTTTAACAAAGCAGCTGAGAAGCTTTGCCTTTTTTTATCTGTTCAACTGCTATCTAATAGCAAAGGAAAGATAGGAAGCACAGCCATTACTCATTACTCAGTGGTCCTGTTGTGGTCATTTATTTATTTATTTACTCACACACATTAGGGATGATTGGAAGACTAGCATAGCATAGCATAGCAAATTGCCTTTTAGATTATTAAAATGTGCAAAATATTAAATAGTTTCAATAGCACCACATCATGGCCATACAGTTTATAGGCTTATGGCTAAAAAAACCTCAGCCATAAATAAATTAATCTCATAAGAGCTAAATAAAATTAAAATTGTGTTGTTGTTTTTTAAAAAGAAGAAAAACATAAACCCACAAATATTTGAATATTTATTTTAAATGTTCATAGTGAATAAATAATGTTCATAAATAGTATTGTGTGCACTTAATTTTTATTTATTTATTCATTAGATTTCCATAGCCGCCCATCTCAATCAATGACTCTGGGCAGCTCATAATTAAAAAAAAATAGATATGACAATTAAAACAATAAAAACATTTTAAAACAATAAAAAAACTCCATCCAAACTAAAAATACACAACAGCCAATGTACTTGGCCATTTAAAAGTAAAGCAGGAAACAGGACCCTTAGTACATTCATGATAATTAAAAGTATGTTACACCTTCAAAGTGATTTGGTTGCTTTAGATGAGCGAGGTTTGGGGCAAAATGATATTGAAGCAGAAATAGTCAATGCAGTTCAGATCATGACGATTGTGTAGCAAGAGAAAATTAAGAAAGAAAATGCTCCAGGCACATCATAATGGAGCAATCCCAGCTGGACATCTGGAAGACGTCTGGTGAACAGATTCCAAATTAAAACAAACAGAATTCTACATTAAAAATAAGATCTTCATGGACATGCTTGAGATATGATTAAAAGGCTGAAAGTACATAGGATTCCTGAACATGTAAGAGAAATAAAACTAACAAGCGCATATGTCTTTCTGTTCAAGTAGAATAACCTTCAAACAAAGTCTTCCTGCTTTTTTTTACCACCAACCTGTCTTTTTCCTGTAAATTCCAGACTTTAATCTGAGGCTACTGGGGGGGGGAAATGTCAGTTCTGTGCCTCTCTCCAATGGGCATTCTTGATTAAAATGACTTTTTTTTTTCTTCCTTCAGCAAAAGCAGGAATTGAAATAACTGACTCTGTGTGTATAACAAAACATACTGTATTTCCCAACTTTTTCACCAAAGAAATAAAAAAAATTATATCTGGAAAAGAACTAGACACAGCAGACCA